>NW_015150763.1:0-24858 GCF_000732505.1 Cyprinodon variegatus | reverse complement strand
CTTCTACGCTTGCATTATCAATAGCAGACGCTGAATGCGCACTTTCATCTGGTTAAGTTTAAGCCCTGATCTGTTCAGCCTTCCCGTTATCCACTGAAGGTTTGACTCTTTATTGCTTCTATGCAGCCTGAATGAACAGCAGGTGTGTTAGACAGTTCATTGAAAATGCAGTTCCCTTTCAAAGAGCTGCTCACAGTTGTGCTGGGGTTTTCATTTAGCTAATTGGTTTGTCTTCGCTCCGTCTCAGTGACAACAACACTCTTGTGGTTCTTGTTGGTGAGATCATTTTATTTAGTGCCTTCACTGATTATTGCCAGTTAGTCCCCAGTTGCATCGGATAATTTTTTCTTTTTTCTCCTTACCTGTTTGTGCTTATGTTCAGCTGCGGTGCAACGGTCTGAAGGCATTCAGAAGAAGCAGCAACTGATATGTAAGCAAGAACAGCTGAAACGGATCCATGCTGCTCAAGTCAGAGCCCTGCAAGAGGAGCACAGGAAGCAGCAGGAAGAACTTCTACAGGTGAGACATTGATTGAATTATTGTGGGTATGATTTAAAGATTAATAGTTGCAGGTTTCTGTCATTTTTAAGAATTTCAGTGTGAACAACCACTGTTTATTTCCATGTAGTCCTTGTTTTTGTTGCAGGAGTGGGAGGAGAGTGGAATGGTATCTGTTTGGTCATGTGACAATGATTGTGGTGTGGCTCAAGATTGTGACGGTTTAATTGAAGCAGAGCAGCAATGACACCACTTTGTTTGGTTTTTAATGGAGTCCAACTGGAAAGATATTATATAATCTATAAGTATCAGTTGTTTGCCACACCCGCTATATTAAAATCAGATATCGTTATCGGCCAGGATTTGTTTTTAATCAGCTCATCCTTAGTAAGATTACAGGTTTTTGCCTGAACAACTGAAAAAAAAAACAAAAAAAAGGGTCTGGCCTTTCTGGTGTCTAATCCTGTATTTAAAAATTCTTCTTTCATTTGTAGGACCTAAAATAAAATATGCGCTTTCAACGTCAAGTCATGTAAGTTGTGTGAGAATCCTGCAATGTTTTATGAGTAAAAACAAAGCAGGTCATTCACCTCTTTTTCCTTTAAAGACAACAACAACAAAAAAACCAACCATATAAATAATGTGGGATGTGCAGACTTTCCATGTGGAAAGAAGTTACATTTAAATCAGCTTTTTTCATTTCTTTATGAGCTACCATAGGGATCAAATCATGTGCCCTAAGAAGTCAAATTTTCAAGTTTTGATTGCTTTAATATTGCAGCCCTTTTATGAGCATGATTCATGAGAGGACAAGCAGAGGCGAGGAAGATTTTAAACAGTCCAATGGGAAACCTATACTGTCAAACAGGTCATAAACAGGAGGCCATTAGTTAGAGAAGACACAGAGTGGATTCACTTCTCACAGTTCAACCCCTGTCGTACAGGAGGCGAAGAAATGTAAAACCAAATTCATTTTGAGGTAGAGAATCACACAAATCTTTTGTTAGAACAGAACCTTTTTAAGCCTGCAAAGAGTTTCAAAGCTCTATTTGCCTTTAATCCAGCTGCTGATTGCAATAAAAACTATTTTATTAGAGAATAAGTAGAGTTTTATGTTCCTATTGAAACCAGGCTGCTCTTCTGTTATATGTAACTGGATATGAAGAATGAAAAGGATGAGTTTGAAGACCCACTTTCAGTTTAATGGTAATGCCCACCAGATTCTCATTGAGCAAAGCTTACTGAACATGTAATTAACGAATACAGGTAAAGTTAATATTTGAAAAGTTGATTTTTGAGTAATAAAAGTATGTATGATTTGTGCTGATACTGTAACCTGAAATATTAGCATTGTATCAGAATTAAAATAGTTACATCGGGACATCCTTAGTGACTAGTGAGAAGAGTTAGTTTAAATTCATATTGCCTTCCCTCTTCTATGTATACCTTACAATGAAAGGATGGGTAAATAGATGGATACATGATTAGGTTGAAAAGTTTACAATCTTGTTGGGTTTTTTTGAAACTCTTCTCTTCCGAGGCTGTGAACGAATGTTTCTGCAACAGTAAAACATTTATCTGAGGTCCGGTGTTGTAGCAGCAGCACAGCTTACTCCTATTGGTTTTCCTCTTGCATTGGGTTGCATCACCTATTGCTGTACAGATTCTGTGCAGCGTAATGCCAGAACCGCACCAATAATTCACCCTGCCCAGGGTTCTCGCCTAACCCAAAGTCACCTCTCAGGAATTATAAATCAACGCCTGGCTCATCATCACTTTGTCTTCTGGAAAGAAACAAAGCCTTTTATACATTTCTGACTTTTTTTCTGAAGAATAATAACGCTTGCTGCTAATATTTCTCCTGAAACTCGGAGCACACAAACATTTACACACAAGTTATCAACCTCCCTGTTAGTGAGCTCCTGGGTCGTGGCCAGACTGCAGACGTCTGCTCATTACAGGAGACCTTCAGACTCTCCCCCAGTCTGGAGAAAAGGGGGATTCTATCATAAATGTTTCATTACATCCTTAAAAGACAGGTTTGCCTGTCGGTGTGTTTGTGTGTGTATGGGGGGGAGGTATGTATGTGGTGATGTATTTTGCACCTTGTGAGGACAGTAAGGCAAATAAGGAATTCTATTTTATGGGACTCACAGATGTCCTCTTCTTCGGTAGGGGGTTAGGCTTTGGACTAAGGATTGAGTTTAGGATTAGGGTGAAGGTTAGGCTGTAGAATTAAATAGAAGTCGACGTAAAGTCCTCGTAAGAATAGCAGGTCATAATGTGTGTGTGTGTGACCATGCAAGGCTTCAAGGACGCTCGCCGTTCTCTGGCAGCCTGTTCCCGGTTCTGTAGGCCGTGTCTGTATATTTGTACTTGGCCGGCATCCTCGCCCTGTTAATTATGGGCTCTGTTTAATTTATGTATCCTTAACAACAATATAATTAACATAAGCTGCTTGATAAGGAGACTTCTCTCTGGCTCCCCTCCGTCGCCCGCGATGCGATGAGAGTGAGCTGGCTGGACTCTCCGGCAGAGGGTGGAGGGGGATCCAGGGAATTGACACAGAAAAGAAGACGATAATTTGTTTAATTCATGAGCGTCTGTGGTGAAGTGCCAGATCGTCCCACTGAGTACCACCACTAATGATTGCTTCTCCTTTTTATTCTCTCCCTGTCTTTGTTTTTATACTACACCACCTCCAACATTGTTCTTACTGTCTGTTTGTATTAATTTCTTGGATGGCTCTGGTCTCCTCCGTCCGCGTCTCATCCTTCTTCCCTCTGAGCCCCGCCGCTCCCCTTCTGTCTTATTCTCTACCCTCAATTAATTTTTTCCTCCTGCCTCATTTGCTGTCCTTTCCAATTCAATATTTTCCACTCTTGTCTTCTGGCAGACATACACACCTGTGCCTGCACACACACCACCATCCTCATATTTGTTCTCTCCGTCTGTCCGTCTCAGGTGTTGGCAGCATCTTACCGTCTCCTGCAGGACGCGTCTCCCTGCTCCACATCAGGCTCTCGGTTTGGGGACACAATGACCTTCTACAACCTGTCTCAGGTATTAACATAGGCGGTATCTCATCCTGCTCCACCTTTTATCTCTTCTGATCAGCATCTATATATTTTGAACCTAATCAGCATCAATCAGGTGCTGTTGTGCTGATATATTCAGCAGCCAGAGCTCCAGTTAGACTTCATTTGTTTAACAAACATGACCCCTCAAAGCCGCGGCTCTTGAATCAACAAGTGAGTGACAGCACATCCGCTGCCTACATTATTGTGTTTATTATTCTCCGTTCTAATGATGAGCCAGGAGTCTACTTGCTCCGACGCTCCGAACAGATGCCAACAAAAGGACCTTGAGATGCTGAGGAGGAAATTAATTGGTTGTCATTGATGGAATTAGCATTCTCCTCTGTCTTCCCCTCTGCTCATCATTATCTGCCCCCTTTTCTCTCTCTCCCTTCATCAGCATCCAAGCCCGCTCTTGCAGCGCTGCCGCCCCCTGCTGGCTGCAACCGTGAAGGGTTTTCTAACTCGGAGGCTGCTGAGGACAGAGAGGGTGATGCAGCTGGTCCGAACTGTCAGGGTGGGTGATACAGCAACATCTGTCATCTGCATCATCTTTGTTTGTCAATAACATATTAGGAATTACAACATATTCAAAAGTATATTTCTCGTCAAAAGTGTGAGGAGTAATCGCATCCTTATTGTTTTCACATTTTATCAGTGCACATACAGAAACTTTAGTGCATCTTTTTTAGAGAGTTTTACATTTTTAGGTGGAACTGTTAAGTTTGGTATCATTTGACCAGGGCACCTTCTTGTTTTTCAATCAATCAATCTAGCAAGCATTATTATTAGATTCATTTTGATCCAGTCATGATTAAATCAAAAGACTTTATAGATGTTGAAAACAGAGATACAGACATTTAACCACTAAAGACGCAAGTCGTAAAATGATTTGAAAAGTCAAATTATTAACAGACGGATTAAATAGTTGATTATTAATAATGACCAAGAGTTATTGCATAGATTTTTATAGAAAAGATTGGAGATATATATTTTGTCAACAACAACAAAGTAATAACATAACATTTTAAAGGGGCATGCTTTGGTGGCGCAGTGGTTAGCACACAAGACCCATGTATGGAGGCCTTAGTCCTCGCCGTGGGCGACCCGGGTTTGAATCCGGCCTGTGGTCCTTTCCCGCAGGTCTCTCCCCCTCTGTCATACCCCCTTTCCTGTCAGCCTACTGTCCATAAAAACAAGCAACTAGTGCTGTAAAAACTCAACAAAAAAAACATTAAAAAAAACACAAGTTCAGATCATACAGGGTAAACATAAACTCACAACCATATCTGGAAGAGTAAAGAATAATCCTTAAAACATGTGACATTACTCCGCATGATTATTATTAACCTAATAATAATGAAAATTCTTCTGGTTTTCCTTCAGCGGGTACTTTCTGCTCTCTCCCATAATGAACAGAGTAGAAATCTTTTCAACAGTTTCCCAGACCTGAGTTTTGAATCTCTGCAGCTCCTCCAGCTGCCATTGGCCGAGTTACTGCTTCTCTGACTATTGCTCTCTTTGCTCTGCCTTTTAGTTTATGTGGGTTTAGGTGTTGATACCCTAATCTGTGCTATTCTTTCAAAATGATGGACTGAACAGAGCTCTGGGGGGTGTAATTTTATGACCTAATCTCTCTGTAAACTTCTCCACGTCTTCCATTTTGGCCTGCATGCTCGAATCCCTGGTCTTCATGGTGCTGTTTGGTAAAGTAGGCAGATTCTAAAGGTATTTGCAAAGACTTTCATTTGCAGTTTCATATTCACTGTGAAAATGTTGTTATTGTTCTACTGATTAACTATCATCAACTATCCTGTTTTGACCTTATCGCTTTAAAACCAAAAGGAAACACATCAGAGGTTTTGGTTCTAAGAAGAAACACAATAGAGAAAGGTCCGGCTGTGTGAATATTTTTGATTGTCATTATATATGTGTGTGTGTGTGTGTATTTTTATGTGTATATATATATATATGTATATATCTTTGTCTCTGTGTGTTTGTAGGACATGCAGCAGTTCCTGCAGACCCTCCAGCAGCAGGTCACTGCCAGAGGAGAGCACTGTAGTAGGCAAGAATTATTACTGCAGGAGAGAGTCTCTCTGCAGGTGTGAACACAAACGCATGCCGTAAAGACATCTGTTAACTAGCACCATTATGGGGTGATCATTAAAACCATCGTCTGCCTTTTAATTGTCTCTGCCCTCCAGCTGCGGGCCGCCCGTTACGAGGTTTACGACATATTCTTCAGTCTGTCAGCCAGAGAGCAGATGCAGCTGATCAGCTGGGACAGAGAGCTGGCCAGGGAGAAGCAGCTCAGACGGCAGGTAATCTCCCCACAGACGGACTTCTCAGTGTGCAGTAAATCCTGGGGTGGGAGAATGAGGTGCAGCTGCACAACAGGTGACTCTGCACCATCTGGGTCAATAATAAAACTAGCATGGAATGAAAGTGTATTATGGCTTGGATATTCTGTTAGTTTACCAAAAGAAAAAAGGTCACAGAGTTTAAATCCGTGTTGTTTTATACCAGGACTTGATTTTTATTGATTTGATTTTTTAATAAAACCAACTAGGGCTGCAACTATCAATTATTTTACAAATTGATTAATATGTTGATTACTTTTTATATTAATGGTTTAATAATCAGATTTCAAAAATGTTCCTTAAAGAAGAATCTACAGAATTTAAACCAGCTGAAGTGAAAACTGTCCATTGAGGAGTTCTGGATAGAGCATTTGATGGACAAAAGGTTTTCCATCTTGAATAGAAAATTTGTATAATTTAGTATAACCACTGTTTTGACAGAGTTGCTCTGTCTGATAATGGCAGATTCTCTATATTCCAATTAATGATTAATCAATTACTAAATCAGTTGACAATTATTTTAATAATCGATTAATTGGATGACTTACATTTAAACAGCAGATTAAATATTTTGTGTTCTGCTTAGAGATACATGTATTATGCAGGATTATGTGGTCAATTTCAGATCTCCACTTAGCTTTTCTTTGTAGTATATATTTTTAAATTGAATGTCTGTTTGTGTTGAGCATTTCTAAACAACTTGTTTGTGATCATACTCTTGGACAATAAAGCTGATTCCTTAGATTTTGAACGTACTTTAGCCAAGGAGCTGAACGCTGGCATTATTCACATTAGAGGTACAGATCTGATGTTTTAACATCCTACATTATTTTTAAAAGTCTGCACAAGCATTGAATTTCATGGAAAATCATGGAAATAACAGATGGTTCTTTAAACAAATTGGAAGCCCTACAGATAGAGGTGGTTGTAAAGAAACCCTAACAGAACATTTAAGCATCGCTAACGTACTTACAGCATCTTTTCTGCAAAGATGTGGAAGGGTCATAAGTAAAGGGAGGCAGCAGAAGTGTGTCAGACCTGTTGAACAAGGTAACAAAAGCTTAATGAAGTACTTTGTTTGACCAAACATGGTTTATCTCCCCACTAAACACCTCCAGGATTAGAATGAATTGGTTATGTCCTGAACGATCCTTTATCTGTTAATGCCTGTATCTGTATGTGTTTGTTCACTTTTAGAAAGGACCTGCAGGTTATCCCCGAGGAAAGTGCTCTCTGTCAGCGGCCACACAGAAATCCCTGGAGAGGAAGAGAGAAAGGATGTGAGTTTTCACTCCATCAGTGCCATCAGTCTAAGATGTATTTTATAGACGTGTGAAAAAAGAAAGCCTCAAAATACACCTGTCGTTTCTTGCAGGCGTATAATCAGAATGGATTTCTTTCTAAGATTTAATTACATTTTTTTTTTCAGTGGATATAAACTTAAATGTAAAAGGGCCTAGTCTTGTTATGTGATTTTTTTTTTAAATGTAGTTTAATCTGGTTGCATACACGTTTTTTTCTGACAAAAAGTTTCCATTGCAACCTTTAGATGCCATCTACATGTCAATATGCTGTGTGGATGTGCCAGAAAACTCTTATTTTGTCCTCCCATCATCATCATTAAAAAAAACTAGATTGATTTGACAGGATAAGCTATTAAACAGATGAAGTGAATGATCTATGATTTTGTAGGCCTGTTTCTTTTCCGCTATCTCATGAACCTTGATAAAAGTCCATTGCCCAAGGAAACCTTAAAATTAGGACATTGAATCACAAAGCTGGTGTACTCTACCAGAAACCAGGTTGCAATCGTGTCTTATTGCAAAAAATGATCCAAAACGTACCTAAATCAACGTAGAGTTGTGTAAAGACTTGTTGTTTTGTAGTTTTACTCTTGTAAAATGTAACTAGAGAAGACAAAGTTCTGCCATAATAGAACTAGTATAGACAAAAAATTTAAATATTTGTGCTACCACTGATTTTGCACTGACTTTATAAAATGGGCTCTTTTCTCCCACTGAATAAATGTAGTCAAATTGAAAGATGAATATTTGAAACGGATGGAAAAATTCTGGCACCGCATGTAGAATCTTTGTGTTCTAAGGACTTCAGTGTGTCTGTGGCTTCAGTGATAAACATGTTCAGCTCATAAAATCGTCTTTTCTCTTACGAGGATTCAGGATAAGGCTGCAGAATGTCACAGGAGGGCGGTGCAGACCGGCCAAAAGTCTGGATCCACCACCAAAAAAAACCACTGGACACAAAACAAGGACAGTTTAAAGCAAATCAACAGAGAGTTCCCAAAAGCGTTTACTCATCTAGACCTCGATGACACTTTCCTAATTGGCCCCAGTGAGAGCTCCTCTAACGATGCCCATAGCCAACTGAATGAATGGTATACAACAAACACTTTAGATGAGAACTCTAAATGGATGTCGTTGCTGACCGTCCCCCTGGAGGCACAGATATAGAGATGCTGTTCCAGTAAAATTCTTTTTCATTTCATCTGTTCAAAAATAATAAATGCAACCTGTTAAGAAGATCTACTACTTTTACAGTTTGCCTCCTAATTTATGGCTCGATTGGACACTTATTGGGAATTTTTTTCTTATCTCAACTGAATCCACTCATCTTCAGGGACCTCATTTTGCTAAAATTGAGTTTTACTATTTTAGAGTTATTGAGTGCACTGGTCCTAAACAAAGAAAGGTTGTCATATGCCATCAATCAAAGTCAGGTAATATGTGGAGGGTGTGCCAGTTGTCATATTAGAAATATTACAATAAGATAAATGGGACAGTAAATGTATAGTATATATTTTTTATAACATATTTTACATGTAAAAGTGATATATTGATATTAAAGTTGATGTAAATGTGTTTTTCACCTTTTCTTCATGGTTCCGTTGCTTCAGTGCAATTGTTTAAAAATATATCCCGCTATCTTAGTAAACAGACTTTATCTGTATGGTTTTTCAGCATGTAGATTGTTTTTCCACCCCCGCTGCCTTTTTTGGATAAAGATGATTGATTTTGTCATTTGGTTCTATACTGTAGTATAGGACCATGAAATCATTTCATATTTTTAGAATTACAAATTTAATTTTAAATTATAATTGACACATTTTGACCATTTGATGTGTTGTATTTTTCATAGTTTAAGCATAGTTTTGCTCTCAGAACCTTCACATATCAACCTGTAGCCTTAAGATTTTGTACCATTTGTTACAGATTTTTAACAATATTTGTAAACTTTTACAATTTTACATCCTTGTTTTCTAAAGTATGTTATTTATTTATGTGTGGTTAATAAATATGGTTCTTACTACGCTTTTTGCTGTGAGATTTCTGAAACAAGGGACATTTTCACACTCCCAGCAGCAGGGGGCGCTGCTTCCCTCGTGCTGTTGATTTATTTGGCCGACGTCCGCCTCTGCTTTTTGGTCGCTTTGTTTTGAATAGATTAGCTTGTCGCCAGCTGAGCTAACCGGAGTCGGGATGGAAGAGGACCCGGAGACCGGGAATTCCTCTCGGGCGGAGAGGAAAGCGTTGGAAAAAGCCAAAATATTGCAACGCGAAAGAGAGAGAATGGTTTTCCGGCTGGTAAGGGGGAAAAAAAATAATAGTTTGAGCCGTGTCGCATTGGGAGGCTGGTGTAGGAGTCGGGGTTTTTAAATCGGTCTTGTTCAGCCGGTAAAGCCGAGGCTGTTCTGAATTGCTCCACAGGTCGGACGGGCTCTGAAGAAACCCGAATCCGAACGATCAGAGGAAGAGGCCGCGGCGCTGCTGCTTCACAGAGAGGCCGTGGAGGAGCTCTGCAGGAGGCAAATCCGTAGAAATGTGCTGAAGAGGAAGCAGGAGGAGGTGAGGGACTAGATCCAGGCACAATTAGAATAATAGGTTCCCAACAAACAAATGGAGAAACAAAACTTTTTTTTCTTTCAAATTTCTCCTGCAAGTTAGAAATATCTGGCTTAAATGGCCTCTACAATAATCAGGTAAAAGTTAAAGCCATTAAAATACTTGATTGCGGCTAAGTAAGGCACCATACAATACATCAAACTGCAGAATTTAAACAACAGATTGCTGCTTAAAGGAAAATAGCATTCTAGTAAAAGTTCCAAATGCCTTTCACTCAGCTTAGATTCTAACATGTGGATCCTAGTGACTGCGCAAAGAGCATATATGCCCTCTTTAGTGTCTTCTTTGTGTAGATAAATCTGTCTGTAGCATATTTATCTTAATGCACTGTTTGCAGGTATTCGATGATGCCAATGAGTTGAAAGGTAAAGTCAAGCAGCTGGCTGCAGCAGTAAAGCAAGCCAATCACCTAGTTGTTTACACTGGAGCTGGAATCAGCACAGTAAGCCAGACTCCATCTGTTTCCATGTTCTTTAAATGTTTCACAGAAGTAACAATGGCTTTGATTATAGGCAGCCTCTATCCCAGACTACAGAGGTCCTAACGGTGTGTGGACACAGCTGCAGAAGGGCCAGGCCATAAGGTGAGCTTTATCTGCTGATGTAAACTGAAGGCACTTTTTAGAGATCTAGAGAGTTTAATGTGTTTTTTTCTTTTTGTTTCTCTGACAGTTCATCAGACTTGAGTAAAGCGGAGCCCACTGTAACTCACATGTGTATCAGGGAGCTACATAAGGAGAAGCTGGTATTTTAAAGGCCGACCGATGATGTGTTAGAATTGTTCACTTTGTTCCAGCAGCTTCTGAATGTTTTCCTCTTTCCACCCAGGTGAAACATGTCGTTTCTCAGAACTGTGATGGACTTCACCTGCGAAGCGGTCTGCCTCGCTCAGCCCTTTCTGAGCTCCATGGGAACATGTTCATTGAGGTTACACTTATCCACCCATGCTTTAATTCTTTTTTTTTCTCTTAAAACTAAAATTATTTAAACTTTCCTGTCACATAGTTTTTTGTTTTTTACTATTTCTTCAGTTTATGTCCCAAAATAAATGTTTGCATTTTTTATGAAATGCAATACATATAAAAGTTCCATGTAATAAAAAAAAAGTACCATATAATAATATACCACTAAATATCCCAGTAGCATCTATTTAATACCTCATTTAACAATTAAATGTGCCATTAAATTAGGAAATGTATAATTAATACTTATAGTTGCAATTAAACTAGCTTTTGAATTATGATTATTGAGCAACCAGCCTCTTTATCCCTGGTCTGATCTGAAATATTCAATAGGCTCTTAAAGGAGCAAGCTCAGTGTCGGTCAGTGGGCGGGGCTAATGCTGGTCCTGTCTCAGGTCTGTGGCATCGTCTTCCTCACTGGATGACAGTTGGCATCCTGTGCCCTTTAATCCTGACATGTTTGATACTAACGGACATTAAGTCTAGTGCTGCCAATAAACAAACACACTTCAGTGAGGTTTGTTTTATTTTGTTCTATTATTTTCATTATGCTGAAAACATCTCAGTATTCATATGCTAAATAAGGTATAAAATATGTATAAAAGTAAGAAAACCATCCTAAAGGTTGATTTTTCTTTCCATATTATGTAGCATTGTCCATTAGTTTGCAGAGGGAGTCCCGACTCAGAGGCTAATGCGCTATGGGTGGCTGTGGCATAGAAAAGTTAGGAAACCCAGCTTTACTCTTATTAACCATAGGCTACATTCAGTCTGTTTGAATCTACGAACCTGAATAACCTTTCATGGAAAGTTGATATATGATACTTTAATACAGATTTTATTTCCAAATATTCAGTGTGGACTCCACCATCTCTATTTCCAGGTGTGCACTGCCTGTTCTCCTGTCAGGGAGTTTGTACGTTTATTTGACGTGACGGAGCGGACTTCACTGCACCGCCACGGCACAGGCCGCAGATGCAGCCAATGTGGCAGCGAGCTGAGAGACACGATCGTGCACTTTGGGGAGAGAGGAACCCTGGAACAGCCTCTGAACTGGAAAGGAGCAGCAGAAGCTGCAACAGAGGCCGATGTTATACTCTGCTTAGGCTCTAGTCTGAAGGTGGGCTTCATAGAATGACGGTCTGCTCTGAGGTGACACTTGTACTGGCTATAAGATAGGACAGCTTAGTGAGCAGATTTTTATTAGGTGATACAGCTGCAGTATTTATACTATTCCCACTTTGCTGGTCCTGAATTATCTCTGTTATCCAGAAAGGATCAAATCTGCTTCCGTGTTACATAAACATTTTTGACATGTTACTAAATGGATCTTTTTTGCTCTTCATCAAACAGGTGCTAAAGAAATACCCTTGTTTATGGTCCATGAATAGACCTGCAAACAAGCGGCCTAAACTCTACATTGTGAACCTCCAGGTACAGATAAAGGCCTGTTTTGTACTTAACATGCATGTCTTGCTGATTTGTGTTAGACCTTAGGTTTCTGTTTCTGCTTTAGTGGACACCAAAGGATGATCTGGCTGTACTGAAAATTCACGGCAAGTGTGACAATGTCATGAGTCTGCTCATGGAGGAGTTGAACGTTCAGATTCCTAAATACAGCAGGTATGGATTGTTTAGGAAATACATTGTTGTTCTGTCCAGAAATGAATGGTGCTGATGTAAAGCCCACTAACCATTTACACTAAACCCTTTGTAAATGTAAACAAACGTTCACACCCCTTCAACTGGTTCTCATTCCAACATTAATTTCAATGGTTGTTAATGTGGATTACACTTATGGGGTCAGTTTTTGATTAATGAAGTTGGAGGGATATTTAAATCGGTTTTTGTTATCTAAAGAAGTTGGTGAGAACCAGTTAGAACCAGCTTCACTGTCCCACATTAAAACAGTTCTGTAGAGAAGAGGAAAAACTTTTCTTGACAAAAACTGCAAACTTTCAGCACCCACTCTGCCAACCATGGAACAAATAAAAATAGTTAGGACGAAGGCAAAACTAAATATAGAAGATGATATAAACCCTCTAAGCTACTCATTTGAGTTGCTTCCTTCGGGGAGATGGTTCTACCTTCCTCTATTTTTAAGAAATGGGATAGAACTTCCTTTATACCATAAGTGATTAAAATATTAATTAGTAAAAAGGAACCATAAATGAAACATCTTAATGTCATGTTTCTATGTCTTTAATTGAAGTCCCTGCTAAAATCACACTCCAAACTAATTTCCCTGCAGGGAAGAATCAAGCTAACCACAGCTGCAGATCTTTAGGGGACGTTTTTGTCAGCTTTGAACTCCCAGAAGCTGAAAACTTTTTCTGGTTTCTTTTAGCAAAACAGTTCTATTTCCATCAGTTTTGTTTGGCAGCCTTAGAGAAAAATATTTTTGTCTCAGCTATCAACAGGCTATTTTAACATCTAGATATGCTGTGGTCCATTGTAGCTCTGGCTGGATGTTTTGTGTTGTTTGGAGCCGCTAATGTTCTCTTTTTCTCAAATATTGCACTGCATTAAGATCTATCCCTCTTCTCATCAACTCTGACCAGCTTCCCCAATCCAGATGAAGACATTCAGGATGTTTTCTGCTTTATCTGCGCTCAGGATATTATTTCAAGTTCAAACTAGGTCTCCTTTGACCAGAGCGCCCTCTTTGCAATTTTTCATAACCTATATAGGGGAAACAGGGAACAAGTCAGACTGGATTTCATTTGGCTTTCTTTAATGGGGACTTTCTTCTTGCCTACTGGTTGTCCTGTCAACAGATTAATCCATCGGAGCTGTGGGATTATTCTGGGATAATACTGTTCAGTTCAATAACAATGTGTTGGTTGATGTGTATATGTGCTATGTCCTATGCATGTATACAAAAAGGAAGAAATGGTCGGGTTGGTGCAAAACTTCATGATAATGATCAGAGTGCTTATCAGATTAGCCTGTGGGGGGGAAATGTCTGGAAGCTGGATTGGGATGGTTTTGTAAATTTGCTTGTGCCGACCTGGAGGTAAAAGTCTGAATAGCTTGGATTTTTTCTAAACCCTATAGCCGTACTTGGTCAAGATGGAGGGAAGGTTGGTTGGATTATTCTCTCTGTTAACTAAGTGTTTGTACTTTGGACGGGTCCTGTTGTGTGAATGAGACAAACCACACAGTGATGGATGAACACATTGGTGCAGAAGATGATCAGCCCCTCCTGTGGAAACCCTGCAGGAAGTTTCTAAGTGCATTGACCATTTTAGGTCCCCAGAAAGGGTGGTTCCTATAAGAACCAGGATTAATCCAAAGCACATTGTCTTATAACCTATACATTTACACATTAACTTTTTCCTTGACCTTTATGCTCTGATCCTTGGCTTTCATGTTTTACTAATGTTCTATAACCAGTGTCTGGATTTATACTGGGATTAATGTACACACAGGTGAACCATTTACAAATTGGATGCCATTGAAAGGCAGTTGATAGATTTTATTTTGAGAAACCAGACTTAATAGGGACTGAATAGAAATGCACTGTGCAATATAGATAGCTTTTTTTTTTTTTGCTTATCATTGTCCTTAAGCTCTAAAATGTGTTTATATTCATCAATCCCAGTGAAATTCATTCATTTTGAGATTTTTAACATGGAAAAGGATCATGAATGAGTTTAAACGCATGTCTATATAAAGGTTAGAATTTGGTAAAAAGAAAAAAAAATTATGGCTTCACTGATTGTCACCCTGCTTTTCTTGTGTGAAATTTTCTCATCAGAGCAGAGGACCCGATCTTCAATCTAGCTACGCCTCTAGGCCCAGAGGAGATCCAAAGCCATACGCGTGAAGTCTTGGTGGCCCCTGATGAGCAGGCAGGCCCCACAGCCAAGAATGAACAACCTTTGGAGGAAACCACTTCTCTGCAAGGCGGCTGGTTCGGTCGAGGCTACAGCAAAGGCAGGAGAGCAAGAAAAAAAAAGCTTCATAACTGAGGGATATATGGAGAAGCTGAAGCAGTCAGGTGCTACCAGTGATTATTATTATTCCTGTCTTATTGATGAGGAAAGAGATGCAGCTGTTGCTGCTGGTATTGATAAACACACACGAGCATCATGCATATGAGTGAGGGCATTAACAGAAGGCTCTTTGCACTGTTATATTATTGAACATTTATTCATTAGAAAAACTCCTGTTGTGCAGTAGATTTATTTTTATACTACCTTGTTTATGGCAGCTACCAGATCTGGTTAAATCATTGCTACTCTCTAAGTTACTTCAGCTGCTGTAAGATTATAAGGCAGATAAATTATTTAATAAAACAGAGTTTAAACAGTTTGTAAATGGTGAAATCTCCTAAAATTACTGAAAAGAGGCTAGAGAAAAAGCTTTTTTTTACGTCAATACACAGAACCTTAATTTAGTCTGAGTGGATAATTTTGGAAAAGATTTACTTTTTGCTCTCTGTATCCTTCAAATGCATGCATTACAACATGTTTGCTTTTCCTTCATGCTTTTGATTTAATAATGCTATCTGCTGATTGAGATTGGCTAGATGAAGGCTATTCTCCTTCTAGAACTGCCATACAAAGTATGCATTACCTTAGTATTCATATATAAAAACTATGATTATGTGCAAAAGTCAGATTTTTTTTTTCCCAATGGAATGTTCCAGAAAAAGCAAATCAGCATAAAATGTGAGTTTTGTGCGGTTGATTTTCTACATTTTAAATATATTTGTTTATTTTTTTTTAAGTTGTATAGGAAGCTGTGCTATAGTTTATTTTTTACAAAACTGGTGTTTATTTGTGGTGTTTTAGTTTACTTCCATGGCAGTGATTCAAACCTACCATCACTTTCACTGATTAGGTTTACTATGGTTGATTTACTTTTTTCTTTTTTGGTTTACTGAGGTTTAGGAAAAGATCTGAGTTTGACATTAAACAGCTAAATTAAATATTTTTTCTCAGGAAGATGTGATGTAAAAACTTTTCATTGTATTTTGTAAAGCATTTTTTTTATCAGACACAATAAATCATTAGACATGTTTACTGTATTTCCTCCTGCTTTAATAACACCAGAGGTGCTACTGTATCTGAAATGTTTTATTTATTTTGATATTTTGATGCTCAAATGTTTTTTTTTCCTGTTGTTCAAAAGTAAAAAATCTACACACAGGAATGTTTGTAACATTAGGATATGTACCAGCCTGAACTGTATGTATTAAAATGTAATGTCCAAATGGTTCATTTCTGCTGTGTAGTGTTTAACTACATTTGTTTTTGTTCTTTTCCCTCTCACTGGGGAGGATATTTAAATGCTTTACAAAAATCGCAATATTAAAGGCTCTTGATGCTTATTTGAGTTTATTGTAATTTTCTTTTCTAAATATTATCTTGGCCTATTATAGATGGACATGTGCTTGTTGGCATCAATAGATGGTTGTAGAAATTTGTGACATACAGATCAAAGTGCAGATTATATGTGCTACAATTTCCTATCACAATTTTTGTCCTCGAAGCATAATTTTACATAAATGTTATTTCAGTTTCCACTATACTACTTAGTGACTGATTGTTATAAGACTGATTGCTATAATAAAAAAATAAAAATGGCATGTGTTGTAATTCCAGACCAAATTTACCAGTAGGCCAGGGTGGGGCCAGTGTTTTTTAATGGTGCCACAGAAAAAAAAAATAAATAAAACATTCAGGGATAATACTCATTGTTTGATACTTAAGATCTGGCAAATGAAAATTGATTTTACTATAGTATAACTGAAGTTGAAAGTGCAACAACTTAATTTTTTTATTCTCCACAAAATAATATTGATCCATTAGTGGTTTCTGTTCCAGCTCATATAATTTATTTGCTTATTTTTGTCACTTGAATGTGTTTTCAGTTTTAGGGATTCAGAACAAGAGAAGCTGAACGTAAACCACTCTTCAGGGGGAATTGCGGAAAATTCATAGACAAAATGCAAGCAAACATGGTGACTGCAAACCCATCCAGGAGGAGCCTGTCCTGCAAGATGATGGGTGACTAGATGCAATGCATTATCTCTATAAAGTGTCTTGAGATAATGATTGTGGTGAATTGGTGCTATATAAATAAACTGAGCTGAATTTATCCACCATACATTTATTTTGTATTGTCTTTGGTACAGGGGCAAAGATTATGCAGCCCTTGTCTATAACTGCCCATGAAAATGGGCCTCTTTAATTCTGTTTAATAAATATGTATGGTTTAAAAAAAAAGAGGTTAAAGTTAAACTGTTTTAGGATCTTTTAGATCATGTTATTTACATCACCTAGTGCAAATGCGTTAGTTTATCACTAGCACGAAGTCAAACGCATATGGCATTAATGCTGTTACTGTCTCTTTAAATCGCTTCTGGGTGGATTGCGCAATCAGGGCGTCACCTTGAGAACATCCGATCAGTGTGACGAAGGCGTTGCTCGCTGCTGAGTGACATTCAGTCCGATCACCAGGATCCGATTGCGACCTGTTGAAGACTGTTTGTTTTTAATTCCTTCAGCTCAGATTCTAAAGAGAAAAATAAAACTTTAGATTCTTTTTCTTTTCTGTCAAAGCAGTTCTTGAAACATTGAATCCCTTGTAAACTGGTAGAAATGATGAAAAACGGACAACACGGTACCAAGGATCAGAGCGAAGAAGCCGGCAGCAGTACGCCGGCTGCCTCCGCGCGTAGCCCGGAGAAAAGGAAGAGGGTTGTCCGGTTGTGGTGCGATGGATGGTGAGTCTGAGTGGTTTTGGTAACTGTTGGAAAGCTTGTCCTGTCATGGGCTAATCTGGAGGAAAAAAACAACCAGCTGGGCAGAAGAGAGCTATCAGCTGGCTAGCATGCTAACATTAGCATGCTACTTAGCAGTTAATGACAGAAGTAGAACAGTTGTTAATATTTTATTTATTTTATTTTCAGGAATAAACAAAGCAGTGTCACTTCTTAAACTCCTCCTTCTGCATATATTCTGGTCACCGAGATTAGTTATTTATTTTTATTTAACCAGGGAAAAACCTCTTTTTCCAGGAGTCCTGGCCAAGAGGCAGCAAAGATACATTAAATACAGATACAATAAAATAAATGACAGGTACATAAAAAATAAACAAAAAATCTCAAGTAAAACAATTACAGATCGTGTAGTATTATCATCTGTCTGTCTGCACTGTATGATCATAGAGCTATTGATCAAAATATGATGGTATTAATGCTTAATAACAATAAACAATTCTAAAGAATAAGTAAAGGTTTCTTTTTCCAAAACAGCTGTTGTAGTATGATCAACAGGAGCCCCTTTGTTTTTGTGGCGATTTTGGAGTGTCTGCACTGTACAGCCTTAGAGCTATTGATCAAAATAAGATGACATTAATGCTTAATAATATCAACAACAAAAAAAAAGTTAAGATGTATTTTTCCAAACCAGCTGTTGTAGTATGATCACCAAGAGCCCCTTGATGTGTGTGGTGATTTTGGAGAGTCTGCACTGTATAACCACATAGCTATTGATCAAAATAGGATGATATTAATGCTTAATAACAATAAAAAATTCTAAAAAATAAGTAAAGGTGTCTTTTTCAAAAACAGCTGTTCTAGTATTATCATCAGGAGTCACTTGGTCTGCGTGGTGATTTTGGATTGTCTGCACTGTACATTGTTAGAGCTATTGATTAAAATAGGATGATATTAATGGTTAATGATAACAAAAAAATTCTAAAAAAAAAAAAGTAAAGGTGTATTTTTCCAAACCAGCTGTTGTAGTGTGATCACCAAGAGCCCCTTGGTGTGTGTGGTGATTTTGGAGTCTCTGCACTTTATGGCAGTGGAGTTATTGATTTTTATTTGCAATGTTTTGCTGTTGTTTTACCATTTGCAGACGGTCCCTAACCACTCGCCTGGCCACAGCCTGTGCATAGAGATCAATGTAATACATCCAGCTCAGAGAACGGCTTGTTTTTCTCGAAAATAACGCTTTTTGATTCTTGTAGTACGTAGTCTGTGCTATCAGGACATGAAAGAAGCGGCATTTGTGTTTCAACAACGTTTCTTGTGAGAATTATTGATGACGGAAGACCGAATCTGTGAATATCTTTCCAACTTTACCGAACTCAGATCATTGAAGCTGCTTCAAATTCTTTCACTTTCCACCTAAAATAATTTAAAGATAAAATCTTTAAATGCTTTCATGTTATAATCTCACTGTCATCGTTCCAAAGCATAAATGATCTGTTTCCCAGATAAACTGGCTGCAAATAACAGCATATCCATCAGATCTCTCTGATCAGTTATCATCTGATTTTTAGTCCTGTATTCAGCAGCTGCAAATCATGCCCTATTTTAATGGTATAGAGGTGGAAAGGTGCACATCTAAGCTCATTGCATCTTTGTATTTATAAAAACCTAATCAGGTAGAAGCTGTTTGGAGAGAAACTTTCAGACAAGTGTTACTGCCCTGTTCATTTCTGCATAATTTCTCAGCTGCAGGGCAGAAACTGACTTTGTTTTAGAAAGGTATCATTACTGTCTGATGTGCTGAGCAAAGACTGTAGTGTTTTCTTTATATTCTGTTTTGCATTTCTATGTTGCAGCACTGACCAACAAATCAGGCTATAATTTTCTAAAACAATTCCCTAAATTTCTAGATATTTTTTTTTTTACAATTTTGAGATATTTACTGCTCTAATTGGGTTGCTCTATCAGTTGGAGGCATGTTTTATGGTTTCTAAACTCCATTCAACTATCTTATCAATAATTTAATTAGTTGACAATTATTTCAATAATCGACTAATCACCATTAATTGTTTCAGCCCTAATTATGACCCTTAATCATAACCCCCTGTCGGCACATAAAAAAAAAAAAAAAAAAGGAGTGAGCATCCGCCTCTAAAAACAAATTTTTCTTTAAAAGATTGAAATCAGGCTCAAAGAACCCTCATTGAGGTTTTAAGTCAATATTTGCAGGATATGCAAAGATATGGCAGAAAGGTTCAGTAACAGAAAGACTTAAACTTCAACGATAAAAAATGGTGAAGATGGGCAGGAGAACAGCACCAAGTCTATTTCCTAATTGTCGATTGTGCAACCAAGATAAATTGTAATTAGTCCAGCAAGCTCTGGCCTTCATGCACTAACAGAGAGCTTTAGTTAAAAAGATGCTTATTTGTTTTCCTTCAAAGCTGTGATGCTTTTAGTATTTCAGTTTAAATCACATCTACCCTGTTAAACTGACATCCTTTTATAATGGCCTAAAAAATCTTACTGATCATATTTACCTTTTTTATTTGGCCACCAACGTATCAGGTCTCCTGTTCAGTGCGGCGAAGCTTGAATCGCCTTAGTTACTGAGTGACCAGAATCAAATAAACACTGCCACATTGATAGCAGACAGGATGTTCACAGCCATTACCTCAGTCCCAGTAACCTTTATCACTTATCAGCACCAGTTTGGTTTGTAAAAAAAAAATAAAAAATCACAAACAAGATAATGAAGTAAAGCCGCACACAACGGGAGATCCATTTGGGAATGTTCTATCTTGTTAGGCTGATGCTGAATAGCTTTGTTTGGAGGACATTTTAAAGATAATAGTCGCCTAAAGAGAAGAAAACATGACAGCAGGGGTGCTGTTGTCTCAGCCTCCCACTGGCTGCTAGTTAGTTTTGATCTTTTGACCTGAGAGCTGCCCTCTTTAAGCTTTTTTTCATACTCATGATGTCTTGTTTCTATAGCTACGACATGGTGCACTACGGTCACTCTAACCAGCTGCGGCAGGCTAAGTCTATGGGCGATTACCTTATTGTCGGGGTGCACACGGACGGTAAGACAGGACAGTTTGAGACAATCTTCTAATGTGTTTCCATTGATAAATCCGATACCTATAATTCAATTTCCTGTAAATGCTGTTTAGATCATAAGATGCTGAAATATCAGTAACAAACAGCTGACTCAAAATGTTTGTTTTTAAAGCGGAGATTTCCAAACACAAGGGCCCTCCGGTTTTTACTCAGGAAGAGCGCTACAAGATGGTGCGTGCAATCAAGTGGGTGGACGAGATAGTGGAGGGGGCCCCTTATGTCACAACGCTGGAAACGCTGGATAAATACAACTGTGACTTCTGTGTGCATGGAGGTGAGGCAGCTTAAGGAGTTTTTATTAACGCCTTTTTGTAGATTTTAGCTTCTTTGTTAATACTGAAGCTTTACACATTTTGTCACGTTTCAACCACAAACTTTACTGCATTGTATTAGTTAATGTGAGAGAGCAGCACAAAATAGGTAGGATCCCGCACCTCAACAACTTTTTTTTCTTACAGTTTCGAGTATATTTTATCAGATTAGATCTAATGGAAGAATGTTAAAGTTTGTGGTTGTGTCATAAAAATGGAAGAAGTTCATAGATGTAAAATGCCTTTGGAAAGGACTTCAGGTTATTGTATGGACGATGCTTTAAATGTTTATGTTTTCCAGATGACATCACGCTAACAGTGGACGGTAAGGACACGTATGCGGAGGTGAAGCAGGCTGGGCGATACAGAGAGTGTAAGCGCACCCAGGGGGTCTCCACCACCGACCTGGTGGGGCGGATGCTTCTAATGACCAAAGCCCACCACAGCAACATGGTAAGCTTACATTTCTGAGTTTAGCAGGCAAACCACTGTTTCTATATCCTGGTTTTAATTCAGTATTCATCTTCCTGCAGGATAACACAGATTACCAGCAGCACACCGACAACTTTGGAAAGGTGAAAAAAAATGATTTCTCTCAATATAATTATGTGTGATTATCTGTATAGAATTAGTCTTTCATTATTGTTAACTTCTGCATATCCTGCTGCCTTCAGGGTGCTACAGCCCACAGCCCATGGACAGGGGTGTCTCAGTTCCTGCAAACATCCCAGAAGATCATCCAGTTTGCTTCAGCTAAAGAGCCTCAGCCTGGAGACACCATCATTTATGTGGCTGGAGCCTTTGATCTTTTCCGTATCCTTTATCATTAAAAAATAAGCCAGTTAATAAAGGTATTCATAAACTTTTACTTTAAACTCTGTTAGAAGGCAGCAGATGCACAGCCGCTCCTGGAAGAGGCCTTCAGAGCTCACAGTTCTCCCCCCATGTTGCTCGCCCACATTTAAATGAGGCATTATATGCATGCGGATGGGGGATGGTTTGTGTATATTTATGTTAACTGGATCCAAATCACAACTTAACAAACCAGATCTACACAATCATTACATTGAGTTAGAGAGCGTACCATCTGGTAAAAGCTGGTGGTAACTAAAAAATGTTTTTGAACAGATGAAAAAAGTCACCTGCTGCAATACCTTAAGAGATCTAACAGATAGTAGAGCTGTTTCTCTCTTCCAGAAAGGTTTTTTTGTTCAATTTTATGACTAATAGATGGAAGAAACAAACTAAAAACTTGTTGTAACTCATTTCAGGCTTTATAAGTGATTGTGATTTAATGTATTTTATAATTTAGCACAGTTTGATAAAAAATAATATTTCCAATTTAAACACATTATTATTGGAAGATTTAGGAAATAATACCTTTTAATGATGAACTTTTTCTGCTTTGCGTTTTACAAAAACTCGATTGTTCTACATATTGTGTTCCAGTTTCATTCCAAATTTGACCTCTAAATCATCCATCTATACTGGTGGAAAGTTAGATATTTCTTCTTCCAGTAACATGTTGATCATTTGCTTCCATCCGTTGGTTTCCACCTGCTTATTCTGCACGTATAGGACTGCTTTACAAGTTCCCTTCTGGTTGCTCCCTTGACCTCAGACCTCCTGCAGACATCGGCCACGTTGACTTTCTGGAGATGGTTTATAAGCAGGCAGAGAGGGCTTATGTTATTGTTGGTCTGCACTTTGATCAGGTACACTCAATCCCTCCTCCATCCCTTATCACTTCTTTTGGCAGATCAGGGACAAGTTACAGCAAGAGTAGCTCCAGATTATGTTTGGGTTTGGAGATATAGGCCGTCCAGGATTGTGACACAGTTTTACTTTTACACTTCCTGTTAGCTCTGCTGGTATTCCCAGCTGCAGGTTGATATTAATATGTAACCCTTCAAGTTCTACTTCATCTTCTTCAGGAAGTGAATCGCTACAAGGGAAAAAACTACCCCATCATGAACATCCATGAGAGAACCCTGAGCGTCCTTGCCTGCCGGGTGAGCTCCCACTCAAACTCACTGACTCCTTAGCGCTGGTGACATATCTGCCCGTCATGTTCCCAGTACTGAGCATGAACTGGGCTCTCTTCCCTTCATTCCTGCTTGTCAGCCAAGAACAATTAGTCTTTGTTTGCAGTCTGCACTGTGTTTTAGTATCAGTTGTATGAACATTGCACAGTTCCACTATAACACCATGAAGTGCTGTAGCTCTACTATCAGTTCTAATAAATGCTTTTCAACAAAGTAAAATGTTTTTTTTTCTAACATTTGAGGAATTATCTGGTTTGAGCTTTGCTTTGTAATTTAAGACGTTTGTTTTTTTTTGTGTATAGTATGTGTCTGAGGTGGTGATCGGTGCTCCTTATGCTGTAGGCAAGGACCTGCTGGACCATTTTAAGGTGGGGTTCTCCTAAAATGTTTACTAAGACCTACTTTATCTGTTCAGATAGAGAGAATTTCAGCAGCCTGACTGGGGCAGAAGGGGGCAATAGGAGCCTCTAGATGTCAATACTGTATATTTAGTTCTATTGGAAAGGTTGTATTAAAGAAAAAGTTACTTAAAGACACGGCTCCCGCATCACTGAATGATTTGTAGACAGCAAGTCTATCACAGGCTTGTTGTCAGTGTTATAACCACTCAGAGCTCTCAGGTCTTCTGGCTCAAGTCTCCTTTGCATTTTCAGAACCAAATATGGAGAGGCAGCTTTTAGTTTTTATGCTCCACTAATCTGGAGTAAACTCCAAGAAAACTGAAAGTCCTGAAATCCTCAGTTATTATCTCCAACAAACGTTACTTGTTACTCTTGGCTTTGGTTTAATGCAGAGGTCACGGATTAGCGGACCGTGGTCCGGATCTGAACCCACCTGCTGGCTAATCGGGACTCAACCTGATTTAAAACATTTATAAATTACCGCATGTTGTCTTAAAACAGTGTCTAAACATCAATTGCGCCGCTTCTCCTGTTACCCTGAAATCCCACATCTTCCATCCCCGCTTCGCCCCGCAGCGCTCCAGACCTCCTGCACAAAGCAAAGCCTACAGCCTCCGCTGTTCCTCCCGTATTGCTGCGCCCCGACATATCCTCGGAGCTCGAGGAGAGCATGCGCGATATTATCATTAAATTCGTAGGAGCAAAACATGCAGAAATTAACGCTTAATTTAATATGACATATTAAAAAAATCTCCATCAGCATCCGCACAAATGCTGGATGCTGATGGAGATGACAAATCTGCTTCCTGGTCTGTTGAAGTACCAATAGTTTACATCCAATTTTTAAATAAACAGTGTTAGATTTTTAAATATATAAGAATTATGCTCTAATTTGTAGTTGTTACTGATCTGTTTTTTTTCTATATCTTAATTTGACAAAGTGAATTTTCTCGCCGTATTTTTTCCTGTTTGGTGCGATTGCAATAGCGGATCTTGACCTGGCCGGACCGGAGTGGAGCCTGAACATGTAGAGATATGTTTAGCTCAACTTGCTGCTGTGAAGCAGGATTCTCCACCATGAATATTATCAAAAATAAATATGGATCCAAGTTAAAAATTAGCACCTTGATATGTAATTGAGAATGGCTTTGTCCCCATTCAAACCCAGGTTTGAAGCCTTTATTTCAGTGTTAAATTCTGTTTAAAGTAACAGATAATTAAAAATGTCTCCAGACTTTTACTGGTTGATGACTTTCTTTATTCGGACCCCGCTGATTTTTAATTGGTTACCCCTGGTTTAATGTTTATAAATATTTATTTCAGGTCATGTTCGCCATCCAATGCAGATCATTGGCTCCATCCACATCTAGTGAAAACTAGTGGAAGTGGATGAGTCATACAACGCAAACACTCATTGGTTAGCTAAAGGAAA
>NW_015150762.1:919522-928470 GCF_000732505.1 Cyprinodon variegatus | reverse complement strand
AAACTTGAGGTTGAATGAAGGTACTAATGGGTGCTTAATCTTTGCTTTCTTTCTTTGTTTCTAGGATCGTCAGAAGTGAACTGTAGAAGCCGGCCTCTGAAAGGTTGATCGACACTTTGCTTGGGCGAACATAATAAAATGGCAATGAGAACACAAACGTAACAAAAAAGAAAGAAAATATAATTGTTTTCTATTTATTAACAACTTGGGCCCATGTTTCCCTTGACTTTGTAACACGTGCAGGGATGAAACAAAAAGTCACCATGAGAAGTTATTTTAATAACATCAGTAAACTTTTTTTTTATCCTCAAAGTTTACTCGGCTAAGTAAAAAAAAAAAAAAAACGAAATAAACTATATATCTGCACGTCTGACCGACAACATGCTGCTGATATTCAGTGACTGTTCACATTGTGGTTTGTGTGTTGGAAGAGATGTTAAGTGCTCGTGTTGGTTAATCTAAATGAGTGGAGAACACTGCTCTGTGTGTGTGGCCACTTGTGTTTATATCATCATCATCATTGTTGACATCCAAGGAAGAAAAAGTCCATTTTCCATTGTAGGAAATTTTTACTTCAAAGGAAAATCGAAGGTTTCTGTTTGCATTGACGTTTATGTTGGAGGCTTTGGGAAATTAATCCATAAATCTTAACAAATATCTATAAGTGAATCTGCTATAAGGTTTAGCATCATTTTTGGGGGTAAAGTTTGAGGTATAATGAAGCCTTATAATTCTGTTCAGCAAAGCGAGATGGGAAAAACGTTTCATTTTCAGAGAGATTCAGGGAAAATATTTTCTTTGTTTAACCCGATCTGTTATTTAAGTAATGAAACTTACAATCTAATTTACAAGTTTAGTAAAAATTAATACGTTTATTTTTTTTTTTCAATATGCTTCTTCGATTTAAGCCAGATTTAGTTTTCTTTCTCTTAACATCATTTTAATCTTTATAGGTTTTCACTCCATTCTCAGAAGCTTTAATGTACCAACATTTCTAACAGAAATCGCCTCAAAATGTTAAGCTGTAGCATTATTATTGACCGATTATTTGTCAAGTGTATGGAAACCCAGAGACTAGCCTGTGTGGTAAATGTTTGTGACTTTTTTTTTGTTTGTTTTTTTTTTTTTTTAATACTGCTTGCTGTATTGTGCGTGTGTGCAAGTGTGGCAGAAAGCAGGGGGAATCAGCTATACTGTATAATGGTAATGGATTATAGAAGATTTATGCAAAAATTTTATTTCACCCTTGGATTAAATATCTATTGTATCAGAGGTCACTATCACATTCTTAGATTTGATCATGATCGTTATTAAAGATATACTTATATGTTGTTTGTGTTGGTTTTATTGGGCAATGAAATTGACGGTTGTGGCAATGCTGTTTTAAAAAAAAAAAAAAAAAACTATGTTGAAAGAATTAAAAGGCCTAAATAGAAGACATGCTACAATTTTTGTTATTTTTTTAGATTATTTTACCAAATGTAGCCAAGTGTAATATTTTAAACTATCATACTTTGATCAAGATGGTAACCACTGCAGTTAAACGCACACTGTGCTGTGAAAATGTGTCATCCTCTATTTAGAGCTTTTTTTTTTGTACTAAAAGGTTCAGGTCATCAGATTTTCATAACGGACTAAGAAACCGAACAAAAATAAGTAGTTTAAAAAATATAGACATCTATATTCCGCCTCCAAAAACAGCATTAAAAGCTGATTAGCCAATAAAAACTGATTAACCAATAGTTCTGCACTTTTTCCTTTTTTGGTTGGTAAATATTTTTGCTTGTGTTGTGACCATGGCACGTCAAAATAGTTTAACTTTGCTTAATCAGGGTGAAATTTTCAGCTTTTAACTGGTTTTAACCCAGTAAGGGAACTAGTTGTACTATTCCATACGTGTCATCAAAACCCACTAAAGCTTCATCTCTAGAATTTTTTATTTTATTTTGGAGATCCAACATCAAATTAATCCACTCACCTTATTTGGAAAACAGACTGCTAAAAACAAAGGGAACTCTGAATATATACTTTCTAGATCTGAATGAATGAATTAAATTTTCTGTTTGAATACTTTGTTCTGTACAAAGGCGAATGTGCCAACAACAAAAATCACTAACATCATCAGTGGAAATCAAATATATTAACCTTTGGAGCCCTGGATTTGAAGTCACACAAACTTAAAGTAGAAATCACACTACAGGCTGATCTAACTTTGTAATGTTCTTAGAACAGGTCAAAATAGGTTATGTATTCTTTGTGAACTCCCTACAATGCCCGGGCAGGCTCCTGATGAGCGGATGGAAGGTCTCCTAAGGGATCTCCCAGACCTAGATGAAAGCATCAACCAACTCCTGGACAGTCTGTGGTGAAATGTGACGACGACGGATGGAGCGAGACAAGATGTTCCAGATGTACACGATCGCATTCAGGTCTGTGGAACGGGCGGGATAGTCCATAGCTTTAATGCCTTCATCATGCAGGAACTGGTCACACACTCCAGCCACATGAGGTCTAGCATTGTCCTGTATTAGGTGGAATGCTGTGGCTACTGCACCAGCATTTGGTCTCACAAGGGGTTTGAGGATCTCATCTTGGTACCTGATTGCAGTCACAACCTCTGGTGAGCACATGGAGGGTTGTTAAGAGCACTATGTGCCAGTGGTGAATTTGCCAGTCATGTTCTCTAGCAAATGCAAAGCATCATGGATGGTGTTGGGCTGTCAGCACAACCCCCATCTGTGGACGTCGGGCCCTCATACCATCCTCATGGAGTTGGTTTCTAGACGTTTGTGCAGACGTATGCACATTTATGGCCTGCTGGAAGTAATTTTGCAGAGCTCTGACAGGGCTCCTCCTGTTCCCTCTTTGCACAAACCTGGAAGTAGCGGTCCTGCTGCTGGGTTGTTGCCCTCCTACAGCCTCTTCCTCATCTGGTTGCGCCCCCAGCCTCTGGACACTTTGCTGACAGACACAGGAAACCTTGCCATGGATCGCATTGATGTTCATCCTGGATGAGCTGCACTACCCAAGCCACTTGAATTCTACAGTCCGAATCATGCTGCCACGAGTATGAAAGCACTACCATCATGAAAAAGTGACCAAAACATCAACCAGAAAGCATAAGTACTGAGAAGTGGTCTCTGTGGTCCCTACCTGCAGAGCCACTCCTAATTGAGTGTGTCTTGCTAATGGCCAAGAATTTCCACCGATTGTCTATTCCATTTACAAAACAGCATGTGAAATAGATTGTCAAACAGTGTTGCTTCCTAACATGACAGTTTGATTTAACTAAGTTTTATTTGATTTAAGTGAACCAAAGAGCCATTTGCAGCCCTGGAATCCTCAGATCTAGCAGCAAATAGAGGACTAAAGATAAAAGTGAAACAACCTAACTTGAAATTATCAATAAAGATATGTAAAAAAAAAAAAACGAATAGTCAGAGAAAATCAGTTTTCATTTCTTTCCATTCTTGTTGATTTATTTAAAAGGTAAAGTACATGTTCATGACTTTTTAAATGTAAATATCACATAATTAGCCCAAAGGCTACTTTACACCTGTAGTCTGTGGCAAATTGATAAGAAAAAAAAAAAACAAAACAAGAAAGGACCAAGCAATCAGACACTACACAGAATAAATAAATAATAATAAAAAAAAATTACAATTGAATAAAGACAGTGGAACATAAACAATACAGCACATATCTGGCAGTAATGTGTCATAAGGCAAAGTGGTTTTAAATTAACTTAACGTAATGGAGTCTTATAGTAGTAAAATCAAAGCCTTAAATTAGATTTTACTAAAAAGTGTTGGATCCTTTAAACACCTGCCAGGCGACCTGTCTCTCTGCAGGTCTTCCTCGGCTCCAGAACGGATGCAGTCTGCTGCGCGTGATTCCTCTCTTGGCATTCACCGCGTGCCTTAATTGTATGGGTAATAAATCAAGGTCCGCCGTGAACACGAGGAGCGGCAATCCGGTATCCCTGTCCGCTACATTAAATGCGGCCTGTGTTTCCCATCAAGTGTGACGTTGAGCGCCGCAGGTGCATCGCTCTGGTCCTGCTCCTGGTCATCTCCGACCAAAGTTGGAGTAGATGACATCATGAAGGACGGCTTGTCCCCAAACGCGGCCTATGTGAGCCTCTCCATAGTCGGTATATATGTGTGCTGAATGTTTAAATAGATGATGTATGTCAAGGTGAGGAGGGGAAGGGGGGAGGCCGGACGGTTGTTCGTTCTGTTGAAGCGAGCAGACCTGCAGATGATGTCCGGTCCGGTTTCCAGTGGGAAGATAATCGGCTTGTCTCCCATTTTGACCTTTAGATGATCTTGAGTCCAACCCTAATTCGGTATATAATGCGTTTCTCCATGTTAAAGATCGTCCCGGCCTTTTCTTTACAGCTGAAGCTGTGACGTCATGACGTGCATTCGTCGTCCGTCTGAACCCCCCTGCTGCGTCTGAACCCCCCTGCTGACGGAACGATGGGATGGACGCGTTGCTCAATCAGCGCCGACCTCAGCTGCGCTGACCAGGGTCCTGAAAGTGAGAATTCCAACAGAGAACCAGTGAATAACAACTTCTGTTCAGTTGGATTGTCCCATACTATACCTTTGGTTCATTAAGTTATAAAGATTTGTTTTACGTGTTTGTTTGCTTGTAATTTATTTTTCATTATTTATTGTTAAATACAAAGACATCTTGAAACTAAACAACAATACAAAATCGGGCCTTTTTGCTAAATTTCGACCACTTTAACCGGTGAAAATGTCCGTTAATTTTAATAGGGTGTTTTTAACTCAACCATTTTTATTTTATTTTTTATTGTTTGTTATAACGTATTCTTTTGCAGCCACTACTTTAAACAAAAAAAAAATACGTTGTACAACAGTTGTATCTTATTTTTCCTTTTAAAGACCTCTTCAAAAACCTCCCTCCACAGAGGGACTACTCCAAAAAATATGGAAGCGGTCAGCCTGCACTGAAAAAAATAAAATAATTTAGGCATTTAATCACATTTAGTTACTCTTACACAGTTTTTTTTTATGTCCTACCCTGCTAACATGAAACATTTGTGTTAAAGTAACTAAATGTGATTAAGTAAATGCCAGTTGCATTATTTTTTCAGTGTGTATTTGACCAAAATTATCTCCAGCAGTTGTCTAAATCAGAGAATTTTGATGTCTAAGCTGGAGTACCCATATCTTGAATCAAGTTTTTCAAGCTGACTCTCCTTCAATATGTGACACCTAATGTTGTCCATCACGGTTGTTTACAGATTCCGTCAAAGTCCTCTATTATATATGGTTGTGCTTGAAAGTTTACATACCCTCCCATAAAGAAAATGATAAATTCACACTAGCAATTCAAATAAAACAAAACACAAATAAAAAAGTCATTATAAATACAAATTTACTAAATGATAATTTGGTGAAATTAAATATTGATTTAGATTTTTCATTTAAAACAAAAAGTCTAAAAAGAAACTGTTGCATACAAATTAAAGTACCTTGCTTAGGAACAGTGAACCAACATACCTGTCAACAGGTGCAGAACTCTTTATTACAGAAAACACGTGATTTCAGTGATTGCCTCAAAGTGTTGCTAAACCAAATTTTAGTTATTGAGGTCCATCGGGCTTGTTTTATTTATTAATACACACACACATCCATATATATATATATATATACATTTTATATAATTTTTATTTGTTATTACTTTTTTCAATTTCTTTTACTGGCAGCTGATTATTTTCAGTCTTTAATGGAAGGGTATGTAATCTTTCAAACACAAAAGTATACTAAGTTGTAAATGTATATATATTTATTTATATATATCTTTTTTTTTCATGCAGTGTAAGTCCAAACTTTTCCCTAAGGTCCTGGAAGCTTCTAAAACCCCCTCTCTTAGAGAAGGGCGTTTTATATGTTTTTAATGGGGTTTTACAATGCAAGCTGGAAAATATATTTCAAAGATGCAGAGTTAAGTAATGCTTTATACTTATTATTATCGTTTTGTTATTTATTCTTGTACAATAATGACTGTCATATTATAAAACATAATTATTAAAGTTTGCCAGTTTACAAGTTTAAAGGTGATTTGTGGATAATAGAAATATGAGGCTGCATTCTTATAAATGTTGCAACAGACCTAAATTAGTCTCCATCTTTTCATTCTAGAATCATTATCAGTGGACTTGGAATTGGTTGAATATAGAGCCTCAAATACTGTGTTCAGATTTAGGATATTTAAACTGCAATGAAAAGCTATGAGATTAAATGTTATAGCTAACTACAACTAGGTGAAAAGTGAATATGATTGGATGTTGAAATTGGAGCTGTAGAAAAAAAAATGCAGGGTGGTTTAAGCTTATTTCACTGTTTTAAAAAACCCATAGCAATTAAAGGAAAACACGAACCATTGGCTTGCTCATATAATAAATACCATATTAAAAAGATAAATAAGAATGTACACATTTATATAGTTAAATACAATGTTACAAGGATTCACACAACTTGACATCAAACAGAAAAAACATGTTTGCACCTAATTGAATCTTTTTGACATCTTATTTTGACAAAGACAAACCAAGATAAAGACACTGGTTCTAATGTTAAGTAATGCGCTGAGTAGCATTTAAGAAACTAGAGTTAGAACTGTAAATTGTAGAGAACAATTTTACAGTAAATATGTTTGGGGAGGAAACCAGCCATTAAATGTAAAAAAAAAAAATAATAATAATAATTTTTAGAAATGTTTAAGTTTTATGTATATTTATTGAATAATAATCCTATTTTACTATCAGGCTAGGACATAATTACAGTTTTTTTGTTGCAGGTCGCAATTAATGCATCAATGCCTGGATAAGATTATTAGCTAAATGTTTGGTCAAAGTGAAGACAATTAGCAGTGGGAGAGTGTAAAAGATGAATATTCTATGAGTTGGATGGAATAATACAGTAGACTTAGAGACAAAAATGAAGCAACCAGAGGCAAAAGTGTAATCTCAATTTAATCTGGTAGGCAAATAAATGTGATAGTTAATTCAGGTTGCAAATGAGAGCATTATTAGGTGAGCACTTCTTTACAGGCAGTTATTAAGGCATCCAATAGTCAGCTAAAACAGTGAGGGACAGTCAGCGGGAATGTTTTTTAAACACATTACACAGTAATACAAGTAGGGATGCACAAATTGTACGTTCCTGGTCGATCACCGATCCTGAGCTTTAAAAAGAATAATAAATAAATAAAAGCTTTGTAAACAACTGCTGTCATATAAATCAAAGTTCAGAGCACTGACTGTGCGATGTCCAGACCGTTAGAGAGGTAGATAAGACCGAAGGAAAAGATTTATTTCTCATCTAAGTATCGGCTGATCACAGAGCTCTCAAAATTTAAGAAATTAGGGCCAATTAATTGGCCAGCGGATCAATCGGTGCACCCGCACAATCACTTGGCCGAGTCTAGGGAACACTTGGTAGGTTTCTACAAGATCATTTTGAATTTTTTGCAGCTGTTCTACAAAATATGTCAATAAGAACCTCTATCATAGTGTTTTACCGTTTCGTATGTTTCTATGTGTTCTTCTCTTCCAGATGATGTTGATTGTCCTCACCTAACCTTAGCACTCATACTCTCAGGAGTTTGTGTTAAACAATGTAGCTCAATGGAAATCCTGTCATTTACATTTGCATTGCTGCTGTCTGTGTAGCAAACTGGGTCCAAATCAGAGCATTTCCTCAGGATCTGATGTCAGTAAGTTCATACTGTCTTCATCTCTCAGTTGACCAAATAGGTTGGAGTTCTGCTGTTATCACTTCATACATTTCCTCAGTTGCTTTTTGGAAATTTAGCAGATATGTTATCTTTGATATATATAAAGCATCTATGAGGTTTCAGGGATGTAAATCAGTGACTTAAAAAGCTTAAAAAGCTGGTAAATAGTGCTGACTTTGTTCTCTCTCTGCAGATGATTGTGCAAAGAAGGAATATTCATAAAAAGAACATTAGATAGTCACAAGAATCCTCTTCCACAGACAGTGTCTTCAGTTGGACAATTCTTTAGAACCATTGTAATACTGACCTCGAAGAAAGATCTGTCAAGCCCACAGCGTCGCAATTTGCAACTCTTTTAAAAATCTTGCACAGTTTTTTTTTATTTATTTCCCTTTGGGATTAATAAAATTTGAATTAAAATAAATATAAGTTCTCGGTATTAAACCACAATGATTGTGCAATTCTCCTGCAGGTCGACACGTTGAGCATCTCCAAAGATGAGGAAGATCCCAAGGCCTGTGATATTTATTAAGGTGATGAGGGAGAAAACTGTGGCCCACGACAAAGTGACCTCGATTATGTAGCCAGAGAAGGACACCAGAACCAGACCTGCTCAACACACAGCAGAAACTCCACATCAGTGACCAAACTTAGACAAGTACTTTTCAACAGTATCAGTAGATTTCAGATCTGGTTACATACCCATTAAAGCTCCCATCATATTCATAAATCCTATTAAAAAAGGAAGACATTTGGAAAAAAAAAATCCAAAAGGAAATAATGAATGAATTAACAAATATCTGAATGACAAAAAAAGGAGTTTTAAAAATAGAACCTCACCATAGAGGGCACCAGCACATGATGGAGTGAGATCCTGCACATTTACAGACACACCACTGAAAAGCATAAAACAGCAATAAACATGTGACCACATTTGTGTAATGGTGGATAAAGTTCCACTTTCCATGGATTAGACGTCATTTTTATACTTTCCTCACTGCAAGTGATGGTAGCTCAAATAACGTACCCTCCGGTGAAGGTGGTCAACCCGACTGCAGCAGAAAGGAAAACCACAGCAGAAGTAAAGTGGACAGCTCCAGACAAAGGCAAGATAAACATGCTGGAAAGGCCCATGGCACCAACCTGCAGAAAAAGATCCGGGGGTGGAGTTTGCA
>NW_015150762.1:900016-918511 GCF_000732505.1 Cyprinodon variegatus | reverse complement strand
AGTCCTAACATTATAATGATCTTATAAATGCCAACTGTGCATTATAATAACAAGGCTAATTTCCACTGCAGCACACACACATACAAGCATGTCATGATTTTTTTTTAATCTAACAGTAGACTTATTAGTAGGGAAACTTTTTATATATTAATATGGGTGAGATAAAATCCATCTGAGTGACCGTGAAATCATTGTGTCCCTGCACCTCCTCAAGGAGAACTGGGCTCGTGCATGCTCTCCCATGTGTTTAATAGGCGTTCCCTCTCAGGAGTGGGTACAGGGTTGTGCATGTCCATTTATTTTTAAAGTGGAGAGGGCGAGTCTTTTCAAAAATTTGCGAAAATCCACCATTATACCCTTAAACAGGCTGAACAAACCTATATCTAGTGATATTTCTTAGCAAATATTGCCAATCAGATAGCTGCTTTGGCTAGACAAAGTGGACAACCGTGTTTTCTTAATCAGATTTATCCAATTTTTTGTGATGGATTATAAATTCCCTTAATAAAATACTTCCAATCATTAGGTATTAGAAAAAGACAGCACACATAATACATTATAAATGTTTCGTTTTTTTAAACATCACAGTAAAAATCTTATACTTACTTGCATTATTTTTCGCACAGATGCAACACCGTATCCTACAGAATAAAAATAAAAGGTGTTTATCAGATTTTCCCAGATGACAGACAACTTTAGGAACCACTGCACGTTTTCTTTTACCTTTGGTAATGAGGAAATCAGACACAAATCCTCCACCAAGAGCTGATGGAATCGCTGTTAACCAAGGAACCACATTATACACCCAAGGCTGCAAGAATAAATTCAAATCATAGTAAAGACGTCTTTATTAGTGCATGAAATCATTAAGTTAGATTTATAGAACAAAAATCAACATGTTACCGTTGCATGAGGAAATGATTCTTTAAAGTATGTCGGCAGCCAAGATAACAGAGTGTAGGATGTGCTGCATGCACACATGTGAGTTAGGACCATGGCCCTGAGAGAGGAGATAACAGAGGGAGTCAGGTCAAAATGTTCATCTTTTAACTGTCAAACAAACAGAAATGATAAATTTTAATAGCTGTACCAAACAGGAGGCTTTTTGAAAAGGTAAAGCCAGCGTTTCAGGGACAAACTTGCTTGGAGGTGGCTCTTCATTCCTGTTTGCTGCATTATAACATCACCTGAACAGCACATTGAAGATTATATCAAAACATCTGTTTTGAGCTTCATTATAAACACAAATCAGACATTAAACATCTCAGAAATGGCATTTTAAAAATGTTTTTGATGTTTTTACATATAGTGGAATAAATGTTCATGAGATAAAAAAAAAAACACTATCTCTCATTTGGTATTTTTGATATTCTGTTTTAGCTTATCTGTGCATTTGTTAATTAACGTAGTACATCTGTCCATTTTCTTGGTTGCTTTACATTTTGAACTGCTTTACTTGATTTACTTTTTATTATATTTTACCATGTTATTTACTGAAAATCAGTTATGTTCATCTAAATATTATTGTCTTATTTATTATTTCATATTTGTTTAATTCAATATACCATTTTAAACTTGTTTTACACATTTTTCAGCTTTTACTTTTCAGCATTTATTATTCGTTTGACAGTTTGAAACAGTTGATTATTGTATAGTGTTGCTATTAGATGTTCTATGGAATTGGCCTTGTTTTGACAATTTATCTTTGACCGTTATATCATATTTATTGGATTACACATATTATATTTCTTTGTTTTCTATATTTCGTAATTGTATATTGTTTAATTTTTATAATATTCTACTCTTTCCTTTGCTCTTTTTTCTTCTCTGTGTCTTTTTTATGTTTTGATTTTAGTTTTTAATTTACCAATTTTCTATCAAAGTTATTATTTAATAAAAGATTACCAGAATTTCCCTGAAGGAGTTTTTCCAAGGGATAAATAAAATCGAATCTAAGTCTCGATAGTAATAGAATATGTTTTTCTTCTCTCTCTAACTATGTTCATTTTAATTCACCTGTTTTCTCCAGTTCTCACATGTTCTATCCCTTGATACATTCAAAACAGTTACTAAACTTAACATTTGTTAATCTTTTTATATGTGACCCTGCCTATGAAAACCCAGCTAAAGTCATTTTTTGGTGAATCTCAACTTAATGTATAAAACCATTCTTAACATTGTGTAGAATGGTTTTATACATTAAGTTGAGATTCACCAAAAAATGACTTTAGCTGGGTTTTCATAGGCAGGGTCACATATTTGTATGGTATTTTTTATCACTTCTCTTTCTCCTGCTGAGAGGCACCTTATGTTATTATTTAATAAACTAAAAGTAATCCTGGTTTGTGTCATCTTTGTTGAGATTCTTTACTTTTATTATTTTATTCCTAAAGCAAAAAAAAAAAAAACATAACTTCAAGAAGTACACTAAACCAACATAGAACAAAAATTAACTTTTAGATCAGAAATACTCAGTGGCAATGCTGTCATGAAAGTATTTAAGATTATCAACATGAAAAAAAAGGCAGATTTACCTCTTGATAAGTAATACCACACTGTAACGGCCCACAGTCCAGCTAAGAACCCAGTGCAGTAGAACATGCTTTCCCAGCCGTACCTATCGAGCATCATGGATCCCATTCCACCCGCCAACAGCGTGCTGAATAAAAACATAGGCTAGAAACATTAATATTGCTCTCAGTAATGAATGTAAAGCAATGTATAGATGTGTGCAGAACCCACCCGAGGTGAGTGCCGCTGTGCATGGTGCTCATCAAGAACCCTCTCTCAGCTTCCACAACACGCTGTGAGCAGAGGCTGGCCAAAGACGGGAAAAAAACACCTGCGAGACATCACACAGCTCGTTTTATGAGCTTCAGCATTTTAGGTGCAGCAGGGAGAAATCTTTTTCAGGGTTTGTTTTGTAGGGAAGTTGCGAGTCTAGAAAAAGATTTTGCCGTACTTTAAACTCTCTGTTTCTCTATGCAAACTTTCCCCACCATCTCTTTTCCAGTTATCACTGATCAGATGATACATTTGCCCCAAAGTGAAGTAGCATCAGATCTGTATGGTGAGAATAAGTGCCTATGCATGACTTTTGCTTTGAATATTAACTTTATACATTCCCTGAAGGCTTCTATAAGCTCTTAAATTAGACTAACAGCTATCAGTTCTTACCCTGGAGCAGTCCCATCAGGATTCTTGCCAACGTCATCAAAGCGAGGGTGTGAGAGCCCAGGTGAGCTAGCAAAGGGGTCCCAGCGGTGATCAGCGCCCATGAAGCTGCAGAGGTGATCAGGACACGTTCTCCCCCCACTCTGCAGAGCAGTAAATATTACCAGGAGGAAATCCTGAAACTTTAAACCTTACTTTAAAATATCAGGATGTGAATTTAACCAAGTCATTGTTTAAGTGAAGCCATGCGTACATCTCTGAATGAATAGCTTACTTGTCACTGACGTGTCCTCCCAGGATCTGGGTGAAACAGTAGCCCCAGAAGAAACCACCCAGGACAAGGCCAGAGTCGATTTTACTCCAGTGGAAGGTGGCTGCCATTGAGACAGCACAGACCGGCGCCGTCATCCTGGCACAGTACAGGAGACAGGTGCCCAAAAACAGCATCGCCATCCATTTTCGAGCCAGTGATCTGCAAGTAACTCCAGTTTAATGGCATGCATCATAATTTGCATGGGGCGAAAAAGAAATGGTTTTGCATGAAGCATGATTCATTACATCACCAGATAAACCTAAATTCAAACATGATACTTGAGTTAAATGCATTTATTGTGACTAAAAATGGCCTTTGCACATGCTGATTTTCAGCTATGCTGCAACCAAAAACCTTCAGTTTATTTAATATAGCTATAAATTGATCAGCTGATACCAAGTAGGGGAAAACTGTGGGATGAATGTAAACGATTGATACATCCACTGTACAAACTGTATAAACCGCTTCTCAGCAGTCATTTTGTGAGACACTGGGTACACACCTGGTCAGGTCTCCAAACGGAAATTTGACAGATAATCATGCACACACATACAAGCATACCAAAAGGAAATTTAGAATGCCAATTCCCCCTAACAGTAATGTTTTCAGTCTGTAAGAGGAAGTCAGAAAAGCCAGACAGAAACAATGTATGTGTAGAAAGAATATGGGTCCAAACATTAAACTTTTTTGCTTTGAGGTAACACAGTACCAGCTGCACATCTCTACATGTGTACATCATACATTTTTCTGATACCCCTAAAAAAGCCAGCCCAAATAATTGCATTTAATTTAGAGCAGGCTTAGGTTTAAAATCGCATCAAATTTTAAACACTGCATAGAACACAGCTCTGTCAACAATGACGGTGACATGACTGCTAATCTGTCCAGTTATGGTAAGTCTACCCAATCTAACAGGCTGGTTGGGATAGGATTTATCATAGGACACATCTTAGACATATAAGGTAACTGCTGAGAGCTGCTGAGACACGGGACAACTACTATTTGTGCCCTTCACAGAGTCCCAGGATTATTAAACTGTTGAAAGCAATGCAGACTGCTCTTTTTTATAGTTTGTTGAAAGCAGTATAGTGACCATACGGAAGACTGTGCTCCGGTCAGACAAGTCCAAATGTTAAACATGACAAATGTGTTTAGAAGTATTAAATGACATCTTTAAATACTCCCTCCCAACTCTGAAACATGGTGGTGGCAGCATTAGGCTGCGGGCCATCTGGTTAGTTTTATTGGGTGATGGATTGATCTAAATATGATGCAATGTTGGAAGAAGACAAGTAAGAAGCCACAACAAACTCCAAAGCCATGTTCTAAAAATCTCTGTTTCTAGTGAGGAACAGTTCTAAACACCACTGGCTCAAGCAGTCCAAATACAAATGCTTTCCACACTTTTCAGAGTGGTTAAAAAAAAAGTAGAATTTTCCCTACTTGTCATGGAATCTACCATCCATGTCATGGATAGCTTCTCTATTGAAAACCTGCATCTATGTAAAAGACATGGACATTTAAGGCCTAGAAACTTGACACCATTAACAATCATAAACAGAACAGTGGAGCTCCACATTTGTCAGTATTTTGAATGAGATGCAAATTTGCATCTGCAACTTTCAGAGGTGACGTCTTGGATAAAGCTCAACTCATTGGTGTCTACATGACAGAAAAAGATTTCACATTAATAAGCACCTTATTTTTAGATTATAAGGAGTAGGATCGGTTTATCGGTTGCACTTTAAAAACCTTAACTACGGTAATTTAGTAATTAAACACAAATATAATGAAACACGACCTATGCTGCTGTGCATCAATATGGGAAAATAAGTTTCAGACTATTTTTAGTCTGTGATTTCACAGACAGATTTTTTTTTTAACCTTTAAAGCAGTAGGAAATCTTCCATGATATGGATGGTTAAAAGTAAAAAAAAAATGATCAAACTGTCTGATATGGGGATCAGACAGTGTGATATGGTTGGATTGTCTAAAAAGGCTTAAAGTTTTAGTTAACAAAGTCCTGACTTAATTATCCTTTAGCATTTAGACAGTTTAGACAGACACTAATCTTAAGTTTTTTTTTTTTTTTTTTCATTAAATGCACTGTGCCACATTTAGTTAAAAAAAAAAAAACATATCGCCACCAACATCTCAAAGAAAGTGTCAAGCATGGTGGTAGAGGGGTCATGATCTGGGCCTGTTCACAGCTACTAGCCTATAAAGTCCTCTGTATACCAGCTATTCTTCATTCCATTGTGATATCATCTGTAAAACAGCCAAACCTCAGCAGAAATCAAGCTTTGCAACGAGAGAATGATCCCAAACAAAGTAGCAAATGTAGAACATTCTTCTTCACTTTCTGTTAGCGTGCCACTGTTATCTACGTCACACTGTAGAGACGCCTCTGTTGGTCTTTTAGACATTCAATTGCATGTCGTGTCTCTAACATGCAGAGGCTTTAGACCAAGACAGTTAGACTTGAGGTCTGCAGCACTGTTGTTGTTTCCACAATGAAGATATGAATAAGAAAAGCAAAAATTATTTTTGCAGCAGGTGTGTGAAACCCAGTAATCCATGAAGACTGTAATTTCCTTGGTATGGTTCAACAGCTTTGTTGTTTTAATCTCATTTTTTGGTCTTTAAGGAGAATTCAAGTTAACCCTACTTGTGTCAAAAGTTTCTTTTTGATTATCTTTTTTTAAAAGTCGGTCCTGTTAGCTGAGGTGATTTTGTAAATCATGAAAATGTCCTAGCATGTTTTTTTTTTCTCCTTCCACGTCAAAGCGTACCTTAGAGCAAATAGTTTAGGGGGGGGTCTTGAAAAGCATAAGTTGCATAACGCTTAAGTTGCGGTGCAGCAGGTAGAGACATGTGGATAATGAAAGTGTTTCACCAAAGAAACAGATGCCAAAAAAAAAAAAAAAACACACACACACCTCTTCTTTCAAATTGTGGACATTTTTTGTTAATATAGAATCAAGTGTCTTTTAAACTTTGGGAGTTTTAATAACATTTATATATTTTTAATTGAAATATAATAGGCTACTTTAGCCTGCGTAAATCACATCAGAAAATGTAGTTATGCTAGAGACAGGCACTATATTAAACCTCCTTCAGCTCCCTTTCTCAGCTAAAAACAAAGTTTCTCACCTGGGCCATATATTCTGGTTCTCCAACTCCTCCACTGGTTCATCGGGTCTAAAGTTGTTAAGATCCAAAGAAGGCTTTAAGTCCCTGAACTGTTCTGCTGTGTGGTTTTCAGCCATTCACCCACACCGGCGTCTTCTCTGTGGTTGGTGCAGCTCTTCTGTGCTGACAAATGATCCTCCTCACATCCTCTGCTTAAACCGGCTAAACTGATCCGACTTGTTGACACTGGTGCCTGTCAGCAACTGGAAGTGATTTCCATTCCCGACAGTAGATGTCTAAGTGGTGGTTTCACAGGGAGGAAAATTTACATATAGACTCTCCATGAAAGGACAAAGGCGTGTATCAATGGTGCTTTTTATTTTTTTTTTACCAGGTTACTGGGTTGTCTTGTAGGTTTCACACACATATCCACATCTAGAAAAAAAAGTATCCAAATACAGTAATCAACTAAAGAAAAGGAAATTTAACATTTAATATTAGAATATCAAAATCAAACCAAGAAAAAGAAAATGCCAGTATAGAAATGTGAGCTACAATAAGCTTAATCAGAAAAAAATATATTGTATATGAACCTTCTAACATTTATGTCCAAATTGTTGTGACTTCTGAAGCTTTCTAGTTTTGTTTTAAACAAAAAACAAACTGATATAACCACCTTGGAGACAGTGAGTAAAGAAAACATGAACCATGCATGGCAAGACCTTTTAGAACATAATTAACCAAACGTGCTGCAGTGTCTTTTCCGGAGGAGGTCGCTGTTCTATGTTGGGCCACGCATCTGTAGAAAGATTGTTTTGGTTTCTCCAATATAAGGATCAGAGCATTCCTCACTGCATTGAACTGCATATAATGTTTACAGGTGTAAGTGTAGAATGAGTTTTTACATTTGTGTATATTTTATGCCAGCATGAGGGTACATATGTGTGTTTATTTTTTTTTTTTTTGTATATGTGTTTATTTTGTTTTCCTTTCATTTATTTGTTGTATTCTTTGTTTTGTTTTTAATGTGTATATTTTTCCGGATCCCAGGAAGAATAGCTGCAGCATAGCTGTAGCTAATGGGGATCCTTCCAATAAAAACTAAAAAATACACCACTCCACTCATATTTGGTCTGGGAACTCAACGCTAATTCTGACATTTTGAATTGAAAAAGCTTCCTGGATGGGAAGCGAAACGTATTCAAACTATGAAACAAAGTCCAGGGTATTGTTTTGGGGGTTTTTTATGCATGCACATTCAATAATTCCTGAGCAAGTTGCAGAGAAACTACACACTTTTTGTGTTTGGAGCTTTGTAAACATGTTAAAAAAATTTACTTCAATAGTGAAATAGAAAAGTTTTAATCTAAACTGGTTGATGAGAACACAAACCTTGGGTGACACAAACCAGCCTCATTGAAACTGAAATAACTGCTTTGTTGAAACAATTACTTTCCCCAAAAGTTTCAACCATTTAAAGTAAGCAATCTTCATCAGAAAAGGCGATGGAAACTGTGTGTGAACTAGTGAAACAAGTTTAATCAAGAAACTGACCAAGAAAGAAGCTCTTTGAGCTTTCATTAAAATTTACATTGGCCACATGAAGAAGAGAAACATCTTCTGCAGAACATTATGATGGAGAAGTAACAAATAATAAGGCAATAATTTTTTAATCATTTTTTCCAGTTTAGAAGCATTTGTAGATTTTTGGATGCTGTAATAGTCAATTGTGGGACACTTTCTATCTGGATAGGTCCTTTACAGACAAAGTTTTATTTACTTTTACCCCAATAAAGTTTGTGATCTATGCCTAAAGAAAGTTATTTCTAAAGAAAACAACCTATTTGAACTAATATTACCATTCCTGCCAGAAAGAGTGCTGAAATTTTATAATAAAAAGTGTTTAATGTCCAATTTAACCAGAGACATTTTTCTAACAGTAACAGTTGTATTCGTGCCTCTAGAATCAATGGCGTCCAGGATGAGATACTTTCTGCAGCACAATGCACAAATAAACAATTGGTCAACTTATAAACTTTAATTTGATATCAACTAAGACAAATAGGTAGAAAGACTGATTTGCAATTACGAATCAAACATTTAGTCAAATAAAAATAGCTTTTAAATGTCTGAAATCAAAGCAGACTAAACACCTTATGGGCAGCACTTATAAGATGTAAAACATATTTTTATCTGTAGCTCCTATGGCCACTATGATGCAGTGAAGCCAAATAAAAGAAAACTACCAGATGGACAAAGAAAAGTTTATCTTTTAACATTAGATTGTAAAATTTCTACTTCAGTGTTTAAGTATCTTCTGATTCAACATTAGTTTAACTTTGCGGGTAAAATTGGTTTTTCTACTAGAGTTTATTTAATTTGCAGCGATGTACTTTTGTTTTTCATTTTAAAGTTCCATTCCTGTATGCACTTTGAATTGTTGTGCACGACGGTCAACAGTTCGAACACGCAGTAATTAAAGAATGATCTGCAAAAAACGTGTGATGCAAATTCCAAAACAATTGTTACAGCATTCCATATGTGGATGCAGCTTTTATTGTCTGGATTTGTTTTTAGTGTTTTGGAGTTTGCAGAACACCTTTATTCAGCTTCTTTTTTCGTTTGCACCTCTATGCAGCTTGTTTTTTTCTTTGTTTTTTTGTATTTTTTTGCACGTTTTGGAGATTGCATCACACACGGCTTTACAGATCATTCTTCTTTTACGGTGCAATTGCACCCATCAGCCACCGAAATATACCAGGCAATAAAATAGCCTAGCCTCGTAACTCCTCCTCCGAGGAAATAAGTTGTTTGAATAAATTACAAAATGTTATTAAAAACAGTATGATACCAAATGTAAGATAAAGAAAAATACACTGCAAAAACGATCTAGAAATAAGTAAAAATTTGCTAAATTAAGTGTATTCACCCTTAATTTGAGCAGGTAAATGAGATAGTTTGCCAATGGAATGAGTAATTTTACTCTTAAAATAAGATAATTAGATAATATCCACTTGAAATAAGACAATGCAATTGTGTTGTTTTCTTATTTTAAGTGTAAATTGTCTTGTTCCATTGGCAGAATTTCTTTTTTACCTCCTCAATTCAAGAACAAATGCGCTTATTTTAAGAAAAAACTGACTAGTCTAGATTTTGATTTTTTTGCAGTGTAGTTTGAGTCTGATAAGATAAATTGATTGAAAAAAAAGACAGAGCCTTAAGCTGAACCACTGTAGAACAATGAGTCACAAGTTTTTTCTTTAATACAAAATCTAATAAAATAAACAAGCACAAGCACCTTCCTCTTGGAAAAGGTAAATACAGACATGCAGAAAAAGTGAAAAATCCTAACAAAAACAAAAAGATGCACCAAAAAATTACATGTTAGGAGTTGTCAGAATAAATAATAAAATAAAAGGCTGTGACAATAAATATAGCTTTAGCCTGAAGATCATATGGATTTGAATGACCTACATTTATCAAAGCGTCTCTTTGTCTGCTGCAGCGTATAAATTCTACATCTGTCACGGGAATTTCCAAAACTTTACTGTAACTTCAAACCCCCGAAACATAAAACCAGATGTAATCACATGGAGAATGTTGGGAGTTTTGCCCTCACTCAAAAAAAGGCCAATGGGGCTCAGCTCTGAAAGAAAAACCCTCTCTGGTTTCAACAGTCAATGGACATAAAAAAATTAAAATAAAAAGAATTTAAAGGACAATTCCTCCCATATATTTATTAATAATATGCATTAAACTTCGACATTTCAAAAGTGTGTGGCCGATTTATAAGAAACTTCCACAGATTAAGATAAATAAAACCTTAAAATACTGCATTAATTAAAACTATATTACAATAATAAAGTTTTTCTATCTGTTTATTTGGAAAAAATATTCACATTTTGTTAATTTTTGGAACCACCAACCAGCTCATTCTGACTCGTCTTCTTAATAAGAAAGAAACCCCCAACAGACACGGTGTCAGCATTATTCATTCATACATCCAATCCTCTTTCACTGCAAAATAAACGGTTTTTCAGAAAGTGGTCACTGCAACACAACAGCAAAGGCTTGAATATTCAAAATATATATCAGCAATTTCATTTTTGTAAAACCCAGAATCTGTATCTAAACGGAAACGTTTGTTTGCACGGTGAACCGACTCTTGTACATGACGTGAAAAGATTAAAACTGTACATATGTTTACGCGCATATGAAACCTGGCAGTCACTGAATGGTTATAAATCAAGTAGATGTGTTGGTGATTTCTCTTTTTGACGTTCACTTGGGGTCCTCGATGGTGCCCGTGCTGAGGTCTGTCATTTTAGGATATTTCACCTTCTTCTGGTCCAACTCATTTTGAGCCCACAGTAGTAACTTCAGGAGTTTAGCCAGTTTAGGTGTCGACTCCCTGTTTTCATAGTCCAGCACAGCTTGGTTCACCTCACTCCAAACCTGCCAAAAATAAAAGAAATCTATGAAACCAAAATAAATAATAAAAATAAGACATTACCTTGGGGGAAAAAAGCCCTTCTTAATTTAGATCTATTGTCCTGTGCTCTATAAAAATGTAAAACAAGCAATTACAAACAGACTCCCACCTCCAACACCTTTTCTCAAAACTATCAAACTTATATAAACTTTATAGGTGTACAATACATCGATCCATAACATTAATATGATTAATCAGCCAATTACGTGGATGCAAATTAAAAACATGACCCAAACCTTCATCATTACTTGTTGAAAATGGTGATATATTACTATTGATTACCATTTCTGCCTTTAAACGCACGCTTGGTGTGAGGGATTGCCTTCGAGTCAATGAGTCGATGCAATCAACTGGTTTTCCTTAGATAGAAAACTTTAAACCAATATGACTGTATGATCTGGTTGAACTGTCTCTGTAAAGTGCCTTGAGATAACGTGAATTGGCGCTATATAAATAAATTGAATTTAATTATTTATCCATCCTTCCATCTTCTTCTGCTTATCCGGGGGTCGGGTCGCGAGGTTAGCAGCTTCAGTAGGGAAGCCCAGACTTCCCTCTCCCCAGCCACTTGGGCCAGCTCCTCTGGGGGAACCCCAAGGCGTTCCCAGGCCAGCCGAGAAACATAGTCCCTCCAACGTGTCCTGGGTCTCCTCCCAGCGGGACGTGCCTGGAACACCTCAGCAGCGAGATGTCCAGGAGGCATCCAGATTCCCGAACCACCTCAACTGGCTCCTCGTGATGTGGAGGAGCAGCGGCTCTACTCTGAGTCCTCCCCGGATGCCTAATAGTCATATAATATGACTTTATATTTATATGACTTTATGCCTAATACAAAGCAGTGTAATTTCACACCTAAAATAAAGTCAGGTGCAATTAATCACTAACCTTGCCAAACAAACACACAAGAATCCATTTTGTTCCGCTGGTCAGCTTATTGTGTTTTAGTATTATGGTTTAAAATGGGGCTTATAGCTACATACAGGGCTATACAGCGAAAGCAAAAATAGCAGCTTCACTGTTCGCTTTTATACTGTTGGACCAGAAGGGCCCGGCCTATGCTGAAGGCATCTGCATGACAATATGAGGCCACACTGAAAACACATGATTTGAAATCCAGTTTTAAATCTAGTGCCATTTTAACATTTATAATGTGTTTAGAAGAAAAATAGGGAATTCGCTCTAAATAGTTTTTAAAGCAGAACTAGTAGGGCTGCAACTAACGATTTTTTTTTGCAAATCAATTAATCTGTTGATAATTTTTTAGATTAATTGATTAATAATCAGATTGCAAAAGGCTCCTAAAAGAAGCCATTTTAAGAAATTAAACTGAAACTAAAACTTTTTCCCTTGAGAAGTTCTGGTTGGAGCATATAGACAGGCATTTTTTTTTTTAAATCTAAAATGCAAAAACATTTTTTTTATTACAATTTGGGTATGATTGCGGCTCTAGGTCATTCGCTCTGTCAGCTAAAGGCACGTTTTAGAGTCACTATACTCCAATTAATGAATAATAAATTACTAGATTAGTTGACGATTATTTATTGACGATTAATCTGATTAATTGTTTCAGCCCTAAGATCTAGGTTTCAATGAAAATCCTAAGCTTTAAACATCTCAGAGCCATTTAATACATAACCTGGAAATAGTGCAGACCTTATCATTAACCTAAACTGTCAGAAAGAGAAATAAAAGCATTTATTATAGGAACAGCAAGAGGCCCATGGTAACTGGAGCAGCAACAGAGGCGCAAACTCAGGTGGAAGAATCTCACCTAACTAAATACAAAGAGATCGGTTTTTGTTCTGTGGAAAATTTGGACCCATACGAAAACAATATGAAAAACATTTATTAAGATATCTTTTAGAACCTGAAGAACTTACCCTATATGCCAGTCAAAGATGTATATTTCTCTTTCAGAAGTAGTAATATAACAAAGGTGAAAACAACAATACCATGAGAACTTTCAACCAATGTTATTTCAATTTTCCTTTGCACCAAGCACAAACATGTAGATATATCCGTTCATGGTCCATTTCTTCAGGATTTTTCTGTAACCTTAGCAGGAAAAATTTCTGACTTCTACCATCAAGTATGGATCTGCATGCTAGCTGTAACTCTCTCTTACTGTTTGTGTGGTGGGAAAACCCACTTTAAGTGTATTACCTCCACCTTAAAGCCTGGAGAGAGAAATGCAACATCTTACTCTTGTTATATGTAATGTGACTACAATTGAGTGCCTCTACAATTTGAAAATTGTATTTTGGTAGATTGCAATTATATTGCAAATGCAATTAATCACCCAGTCCTACTTGAGGACTCCATTCCTCTTAGGTTTAGGATTATCTTGTTGTTGATTCAAACAGTACAAAAGTTATTCTCCTCAAGATTAAATTTAAATAACCATGTTGCAAAGGGATTTACCACAATTACAGTTTACGATGGTTCAAATGTTACAAACACAATTAGGGGAGCCAACCTTTTGCCGCTGCATCATGTTGAGCAGGTCTCCGAAGGGTGACTCCTCTGGGTTGTCGAAGGCCAAAAGGGCGAGCGTTCGCTCCATCTCTGTCAGACACTCTCGGCTCTCCTCCCCTTGTTCTGCAAGCTGTGTCTGAGCAAACTCCAGGGCTGACTCAGTCTCTCTTAGCCTGATTAACTCAATCAAATGCTGCTGCTGCAGGAGAGACATGAGAGTGAGTAATGTTGATGTGGAAGTTAGGTCCTGCCAAGGTTCATAACTGTTTAAGATGGTTTTTTCAAAAAATATAAAACATTACCATGAACTGCAATATAGTTTAGTTTTCAGGATAGATTACAACAAATATTTAAAGTCCATAACAAAGATTCAAATTTAACCATACAGAACATTGTTTATATTAACTTTGTATTTAGTAATAGCAGCAAATATCAGAGCCTCAACAAAATGAAATAATCTCATGTGTCTCAACAGTACCTGCAAATGGAAATACAAGTATCGGTTGGTGTCCAGTAACTCTGGGTGTAAGCTGTTAATGAGTGCAATGGCTTCCTGTATCTGTCCCTTCAGGATCATCTCTCTGATCTTAATTCTTTCATCCAAAGAGTCCAAATCCACACTGGGCTCAATTCCAGACTCCATCCGAAACTTTTCCGCTGCCTCTTTGAAGCCCTCTTCAAATATAGACAGACAGAGGCAAAGAATTTACTAATAATACATTGCAGTGGTGCACCTCAATAAATCAAAACATCATGAAAATGTTTCTGTTTCTTAGTACTTTCGTGAAAATAGTATGAATCGTAATATATAGATCCGTTACCCACATTATATACAAGTGTTAATTTTTTATATCTATTATCTATTTATATCTACTCACAGATAATAAAAAAACCCTTGATCTGTTTTGATATCTAGTGTCTATTGTTACTTTAAATATTTTATTTGACAGTTTAACAGCATATAGTCACTGACAGCCTCCACAATAAAGATAAGCCTGGAAAAAACTATAGATTTAGAATTTGGCAGTAAGTTGGCAGGGAAACTTGGCAGGGAAAGTTGAGTGAAAGGAAAAGATGTTGTAGAAAAAGGTGCGCGAGTCATGAAGATATTCACAGCATTAAGTGGATTCAAAGGCAAAGCCAATTTAGTTTGGGGGTTATTCACATTGCATTTAGGTTGGTTAAAACTGTCACATTCCAGGTGCTAAGCCACTCCTGGGACAGAAATGGCATTAGGAATGTGGAACCTATGCTAAGCGGTAAAGGACAAGGATGGAACCTCCTCCATAAACCTTTCGTTGTAGTTGTCCATTGTAGTTGTTCCTCGGTTTTTAAAAATTGTGCGCCCAGGCACCGAATCAAGACCACACAGACAGCTGGAAATGCATACCAAGGACAAATCACAGCTGCTTTTTGTCTGTGCACTTCTGCCCTTGAGGTCTGTGTGGGTTTGCGACCATCTGACGCATAGTCAGGATTTTTTGAGACAGAGACAGATTTGACGGTTGCAGAGGCTATGCGCCAGCGGCATAAATTGGCCTTAAAGCCTCCTGGTCAATAAGGTTTGCCTTTAATTTGTAAATGAAGTTCCTAGACGGTAGAGAAAAAGAGAGAAGGTGAACAGAAATCAAGCTGATTAAGGTTTAGCATGTAGCTTCCAATGGTCAATGGTAACTTGGGAGCTAGGGGGTCTGCTACTGATGTTCAAAGAGTGGTTTATCAAGTCTAGAAAATCATACACTTCATGCTTTCCTTTGTTAAATAGCTTTAAAGATATGCTAAGTTTTAGTTCCCAAAAAACATACAACGTCTGGTTTTGACCATGGTATCACTGCAACTGGTCTACCTGACATTACAAGGTTAGTTGTGGGATGTTACTCAGCTGGCTGTCAGGCATAACCATCACTATGAGCAGAAAACCCCACGGCATTTATCACTGTTTGTAAGGTGCCTATATAAGTTTCCATTGTTAAGTTAAAGAACTTAAAATGAAAAAGTTTCCAATTATCTAATTTAGTGAGATGCACCATTAAATCGTGTAACACCAGAATTTCTCACCTGTCACCAGGTAATTCATGATGAGCCGATTCATGTCCGCCCTCTGAATGTGAACATTGTTTAATTTGTCCATCCACTCCTCTTTTGTTATGTCATCTGGCTTTTCAGCATAACTCATCATTGGGAACCTGAAGATGAGGGGAATCGTGAGCAAGACTGACACAGCTTGGTCACAATGTGTATCTGCAAGAACAAGTACGTATAAACAATCTAACCAGTTAGAAATGAAACACATAAAGGGGATTTGGAAAACACAGTGCGAGACGTTTCAGACACATAAAGCTCTACGTGTTCGATTCGAAATGTAAATAAAAACCTACACTTATTTATAAAAAAATGCAATCACATTCACCGACGCGATCAAAACAAACCCGCTTCCTCCACAGGATGAGCCCAAGCTAATTAGCATGCTACGTGCGCTTTCACAATTTACCGTGAAACCCAAGGTCCACCGAGTTTCCTCTCAAGCAGGAGAATTAAACGGTTAATAAATCCCCTCAGTGAAGTCTTCTTGATACCGTTAGGGAAATAAACCGTAAGCCGCTTGCACAGAGCGCAGCTTCGGCCGCTAGCAAACTAACCAGGCTAATTTGATAATCTCGCGATAGGTACGAGAGAACTGCGAGGTCCCCGATTGGTCAGGTCTTTGACGTCACGGTTGCTGAGGCACAGTGAGGTTCATCTGAGCGAGTGAACAAAAACTACATTAATTAACCAAAATATAATGTTTTAGTTAAAATTCGAGTTTTATTGTACTAAAGGCTGTATCTTTAAATTTAGGGGACGTTTTGCATAATTTCAATACACTTGTACATTTCTTATAAATTGAAAGAAAATAATACAAAATAAAATAATAGATGCATAGCTTTTTGTATTTTGACGTTATGATTTTATTTATTTTTTCACTTTTTAGCCGATTTATCATCTCTTCTTTTTTATATTTCTTATTTTAGTTTGGGAAATTTTCATATTTATGATTATTAAGTGTAGATTAATGCGTTGATGTAGTGGCTCTTTCCTCTAGATCAGATCATTTAAATCCCATGATTGCTTTGTGTTTTTTTTTTTCTAATATACTCTATGACCTTTATGGTTCTTTAAATAGTTTTATAGTTTGCAGTTAAATTACTAGGCTTTCTAGCCTTTCTATCTTCTCTTTCTTTCATCTTTTCTCTTTTTTTTTCTTTTTCCTTTTTTTCTGCTCTATTTACATTGCAGTGTCCATATAAACTGTAAAACTCCCTGCATAATTATAATAAAGCAATTTATATGCATGAAACAAGTGGAGCAATATGGCACTTGCCATACTGCTACACTTGTGAAAGTAAAATCTGTTGGGCTCTTTTTGGCATCAAGACAATTATTCTTATTGCCAGACAGGACAGTGAAAAATAAAATAAAAAATAAATAAATTACGAGGCCTAATTAAATATTTTTTCTTCCCAGATTATATTTATGAACAAACCGAACAAACCTGGCGTACACTGGGGTGAATAACCTAAAATAACCTGGAGTGAATAACCTAAAATGTTGATATTACCTCAATTAGCATTGGTTTTTGACTTAACCATCTAACCATCCTGTCAATCTGCTCTCACTATTGCAAATCTGTATCAATTCTCTTCTCCGTGTTGATTTGATATACAGCTAAATTTATTTTACTATTTGAGCTAAAGTAAAGAAAAGTGTATCCAGCATTTAAATAAAGGGGAATGATAAAATATGGGATTTAAAAATATGTTCCACATCTAATTGTTTACAGGTTTTTGTACCTTTAAGAACTACATTCATTCATACTGGCATGAGACCGGTTTATTATTCTGCCAAACAAAAGCTATCAGAAGATGGGCAGTGCGGTCATAAAGGAATGGAGATGGCCAACGACTACACTCAGGCAGTCTGTTGTGTTTAAACTACAATTAACTGGGACCCAAAATTTTACCAAAAAATGCATGCATAGGAAGGCTCACAGAGGAGTTGAAGCTGAGATTCAGGGCAAAGATTTCTGCTGTGAGACAGCAGTGCAAACCACTGATGTAATTTATACATAACAGCAGCAAGCTTTTCCAAGTTTAAATGTATGATTTTTTTCTCAACTGCAGGAATGTCAATTTTTACCTTTTTTGTTTTCTTTTGGAGACATTAGAATCTAACCCTCTCTTTAAGATAAGCTATAATGATTTAAAAAGTATTATCCCTTCTCTGCACAGAATGTAAGTCACATCTTATTGTTTCTTTAAAGAATTGGCTTTTTATTTCATCATATCAATAAAGAGCAAAACAAAAAGATTATTGCTTGGGAAATGTTCACCAACATGTCTGTTTGTCTTGTGTATGACAGATGCTACTTTTTACAAAGCAGAGAAATAAAAGGTATTATTTAGCCTTGGCTCAAGGTAAATTATTAACATTTTAACCCTTTTCCCGTACATCTTATTGAGACTCACTAGAAAGTGCTGTTGTTTAATCACTGGTAAGTTACAAGGGTGTAAATTCTCTTTAACCAAATTAACATATGAAGATGTAAAAAACCTACTTATAAAAATAAATGTAATTCTTGAAGGACTTTGCAATTGCATTATTTGATGCAAATACTGCAGCATGCATCAACCGTCTCCTTGCAGGGCTAAGGTGTGGCTGGAACCTATCTTCAACACTCGCTATGTGACAGCTGAGGTAGATCCTGGACAGGTCACCAGTCCACCAGACTAAAGCAGTTTTAAAAAAATATTTTCACATCAACTTAATGGAAAACGGATCCTTGAGTCTTTTTCTTTTAACTTCTTCTTTTCTACTGCAGGCTTCTAAGGCAGGCTCTCCTTACATATTGCAACTTCTGTATATAATACAC
>NW_015150762.1:893325-899290 GCF_000732505.1 Cyprinodon variegatus | reverse complement strand
ATACAGATATATACATATATAACATATAATATCATATGATATAATAGTAACTAATAGCTCAAAATTAAATTTTCTTTATTTAATAGCATTCCATGAGCTTTTCTCACCACGCGCTCATTCCGTCAGAATTTCATCAGTGCACGCGCACGTAGGGTCCTCCGTGGGGTACCAAAGGGGGCGGAGTCAGCGAGTTGCTGCAGCTGTCCATGGTAGTGTGAGCCAAAGAGGTTCTGGATTCGTGCGAGATGCTGCCATAGTCACGCTGCGCCCTGTAAAGACCAGAACCCTTCCGGATCGCTATTCTTAGAGAGCATCAGAGCCGACTAAAACGTGAGCATCATTTTTGCTTTTATATGATCTCTGTATTTTTCTGTGACGCTGCCTCTTGCCCTTGAAAAATCCCTCCTGACGATCCATCCCTGCCTTTGCCTCCAGAACAGGCCAGGAAGCGAACCAACATGGATGCTGCGCGCTGTGGCCGTGCAGCTGATGACTCCTGATCAGAGATTATGCCCCCAGTATCTTACTCGTAGTTTATAATCCTCGCTGCCGAAAATTTACTGACTGATGCGATTGATAGAGGGAGAATATATAGAAAACATCTCTCAGATTGATTAGACTCCCGTGAAAACCCGAAGATAAAATGAGAAAGGCTTCAAATATAGACCAGTGGGTATTCATTTGTGTAGTTAACACCCATTTGGATGCAGCCTGTTTTTTTAAGACTCAAAAAATTACATTTTATTTATTTTGTTTTGTAAAGTATATATATATATTTTTATAATTCTGCTCTATTGTAGCTTGTGAGCCTGCAGGGATGTCAGCTTGTAATTTACTAAGAGCAGTGGACCTGCCAAGATGTAATTCTGTCAGTGATCTGCTCCAACAACGTATTATCCTGCAGAAAAAACTAAGATACATGCAGGTGAAAGTAATCAGTCCATCATCTGGACCCAAACAGCTTTAATTTCATTCTATATAGTGCAGATCTGTGTGTCGGGACACATGTGTTTATCCTACCAGCTGTTCCCTGCTGCTTTTGGAGCTGCCAGCCTCAGTATTTTCTCTGATTGTCCTGATGAAATAGATTTACCTCCAATTCTCTGTTCTTGTTTCTGTGTCCAGCCTGTGAGGCATCATGGCTGAGCAACAGAGGCAGCGTTCTCTGTCCACCGCTGGGGAGTCTCTCTATCATGTGCTTGGAGTTGACAAGGTGGCCACGTCTGATGACATCAAGAGGTCCTACAGGTGAGGCCAAGCTCTGCTTTTGTCCAGTCACAGAAGCTGCTCCCTTCTGCTGTCATTAAGTGATTTTCTACCTGCCTTTTACATCAGGAAACTGGCGCTAAAGTTCCACCCTGACAAGAACCCGGACAATCCAGAGGCAGCAGATAAATTCAAAGAGATAAACAACGCCCATGCTATCCTGAATGACCCCACAAAGCGTAATATTTATGATAAATACGGCTCTCTGGGACTGTATGTGGCTGAGCAGTTTGGGGAGGAGAATGTTAATACTTACTTTGTGCTTTCAAGCTGGTGGGCAAAGGTAAGAAAAGAACGATCATAGCTTTATATTTAGGAAAATTAACATATATATATTGCAAAGGACCGATAAAAAGTTTCTTGGATACAGACATGATTTAATCAGTATTTTATGGCTTCCTAAATCATGGGAGAGATTGTTAATTTTAGGGTAAAAGGTCATGGCTAAATATGCTAATTGTTCACAGATCGTCAAATATTTTCAATAGAAAGTTTGGTGGATGAAAAAAAGACTGATAGAAGAAAAATGCACAAGCAACATTTTCAGATATGAAGAGATTTATTGAAGTAGAAAAGCCTGTTCTGGTTTCAAGAGCAATCACACATGGAGATATCCAGGATATGGGCCGCAACTGTCACAATTACTGCATTGAGCCATTTGTGAAACAGATATATTTCCTCTGAGCTAAGAAGAGAAATTTGACCTTTTTTTCTTCTACAACTTCATTTTTTAATTTGGAATGAATATCCCAGAGTCTGAAGGTGAACTGGAGATGCACAGAACGCAAGCTGTTTGCAGTTCAGTGGGAAGTTTTCCTCATTCAGTGATTTTTGGAGCCGTGTCATCAACTCACAATACACTTTGTTTTAGAAGTTAGTGTTAAAAATACTCCAAGCTGCCCTGATCTTGCTTACGAGTTTTATTTAGATGCAGATCTCCCTTATTCAGCAGTGATTGGCACCTGCCCACAGTGCTACTACCAACTATCAGCAACATATTAAATGACAATTGAACCAGTGTTCGATTCAGGTAGCTGACTGGCCTGACCTAAACCCCACAGATAAGCTATAAAAGTTAGAGAAAATCTATAGAAAAAACATTTTTATTGGTCTTTTGTAATATTCTAACTTTTTGTTGAATGTAACTCTTGGTTATTATTAGCTGGAAGTCATAAATCTGACTGTGTATGACTCTACATAGTCTATAATTTCTTTTCTGAAACAATTTAACTTTGTTGATTATATTACATGTTTTCAGATGTATTTTTAGTTTGGATCTGCTTGTTTCTAGGCTCTGTTTGTATTCTGTGGTCTGGCCACTGGATGCTACTTCTGCTGCTGCCTGTGCTGCTGCTGTAACTGCTGCTGTGGACGATGTAAACCCCGGCCTCGAGAGGGCCAGGAGCAGGACTTCTATGTGTCCCCCGAGGACCTGGAGGCTCAGCTGCAGTCTGATGAAAGAGGTAACCCAAAATATACGAGTTAAATGTTTTGTTAGAGGGATAGGAGCAGGTATTGAAATGTGGTTCCTGTTTCCCAAACAGAGGCTGCTGGTGAGCCCATAGTGCTGCAGCCATCGGCAACAGAGACAACCCAGCTAACATCAGATGGGCATTACTCCTACCACACCGATACCGGCTTCAACTAATCCCTCCGCTCCCACCCGTCCCAGTCCAGGTTCCCGCCTGCTTCCCTGCTCCACCTCAGTGAGATGAAAGAAAAAGGCAAATTCATCCTTCCATGTGAGAAGAACAGCCATGCAGAGGAGAGTGGACTTGTCAGCATGGCCTTTTCAGAGGAACTAATGAAGTCACATCCCCTCCCATCCTTCCCTGATCGTACCTTTCCAATGTGCAGGAAGGAAAGTGAAACAACTAAAACCTTTGGTTTCTTCTTTTGCACTTTAACCACACAGGTCCCCCACCCTGCTTCCCCCTCTCCTATTGTTTGCATCATAGTGTAGCATGCACTGTGTGAAAAAAAAGCATTGTTCCTATACTTTTTTTTACTCCTTGGCAACCGTTTTACTTATTAACAAGACTCATGACACATGTGCAGAGATGTTAAAATGAGCACAGCTTACCAGAAGGAGGAGGTAGAGGGTGATAGATTTTTTTTATGCAGGAGGAACAGGGAGCTCTGGCTCATCAGGGAAGTGCTAGTAAGAAATATACATAAAGATTCAGGTGCTCAGTGCCATCATTAAACTTTATAGAACTGATATATCCCCATATTTGCACTTTTTTGATTTGTGATTGGTATTTTTTTCAGCACAGAGCAAGCTTTGACAGTTATTTCCTTTGTCTCTTCTATGTTGCCCCTAAGTTGTTCATAAATACCTGCGTGGAAACACTATGCTTTAGATATTTATTTATCATCAGCTTCATGTCCAATCACAGCAGAAAGGGTACAGACAGCCTTCTGTGCCTCACCGCAGCAGGCTGTCATTTTTATTCTGAAGCAAACTACTGTAATAGATTTGGTCCATTTCACGTTAAAAATCCCGTATTTTGCATCCCATCATTATTTTGTCATATCAGCAGCTTAACAGTGACATTAACATTGGATGCAAAAATCTGAAAAACTCTCAAACAAAACCTTTTTCTTCACGAAGCTTAAGTATTTTAAAACCATCCCCATCAGAGCTGGTTGTAACTGTTCTGTTATTTCTTTGTTTAGCAGTAGGTCCGTCTTTGCAAAGCTGCACCTCATTCAGTTTACTTTGATTTTTATTACACTGCATTAAGCCAAGGAACTCCAGTTTTTCCATCTGCACATGATGCAAGCATTTTTCTTATTTTGTTATATTAAGCACAATGAGTTGTTTATCTTATTTTATTTCATTCTGCATTAATAATCTCAATTCTTTAAAGCTTCATCTCATCCCAGCTGTTTTATTTATTTCATTGCATCAAGCCAAGGAGCCCAACGTTGTTCAGCTGCACTTCTAGCCAGCTTTTTTTTTTTTTTAGTCTATTAGAAAACCGAAGACTAAACATTGCTCTCTTCCTGAATTTTATTTTAAATCTGATAAACCTGTTTTTTTGTCTGATGCTGTGATTGTTTATCATCGTTGACTTTTAAAACATGCCATTTGCATCTCTAAGGGAAAGAAATATTTTCTATATATTACTTTATTTTTTCCCCGTGTACATCTTTGCTATTTTTGCTGCTTCATGACAACAACTGATGTGTTTAAATGGTTTACAAATGGTGAGCCCCCGTAGCCCACCCCTCTGCTATTAATGGTATGGATGTTGACCTCTGTGGCCCTAGTATGATGTTTCCTGTAACCCCTCGATGCAACATTGATGTTCCTGTCATGGCTTTTTCATCGAAATACTGAAAAATGCTACTGTAAACGTTCTCAGCTGAATGCACCATGTGTTGAAAAAAAATCTAATGGATCAGGAAATGACTCCAAAAAAATACTATATTGTGTAACTATAGTGAAATGGTTATATGATGAATTTTGAAGAGTTTATTTTATTTCATATTCTGTCATGTTTTAAAGCTGGATTTCTGGTCATTTTAAATGGTATGGTGTCGTAATGTAACCATTAAATCCAGCCAAGGATGGTTTAATGGTTGAAGCTGCCGGTAAATACACTTGGCCCATATAAAGTATAAACCTTGACATTTATGTTGTAGCATGGTAACTGTGTGTCTGGAAGAAAACAAGTGGATCATTGATCTAATTTGCTGTTGAATAAATGTTCCTCAACATTTTGACTCCTGTCTTCATATTTTATTTCTAATGACCAAGGTTTTATTTATGTGTTGATGAGGTTATTGTACTCAATAATTCTTTTGAAGAATATTGTACCAAAATTTAGACATGTAGAAAAATCTATGGAAAACAGTCACTTGATTATGAAGGTGTAAGATTTTATTTTATGAACATCCATGCAGTTAATATTATTATTGTTGTTGTTGTTAATTATAATAATAATAATACTGTATTTTTCACACGCAAGCATAGGCTGCTCATCGTGTGGACGTAGTTTTGATTTCTACCACCAGGTGGAGACAAATATACAGCAATTTAATTAAGAGTGAAGTTCTCTGACTAGTGACTCTATTTTATTTGCCGCAATGCTGAATTTTGTTTTTGTACCAAATTCAACGAGTACGCGTCAATTTCTATCTTTGCCTATCATATTAAGCATAAAGTTATGGAGCCAAGCTAAATTTACTTAGGAATACTCTTAAGAAAAGCAGGACATAGAGTCAAACTAAAGGGAATAAAAAGCATAAGAATCAAAACTCAATGGGATAAGAAAAACATTTGAATTTAGAAAATGTATCAATCAATATTTTGTTAGTCAAGCAGTATACAGATAAACTAGAAATGTATCTTTCTTTTTAAGAAGGCTATTATGATTCTACTGAATACATAACTTAAGTTACTGCTTTTACTTTCTTTCTTTAGTCCCATTTGCTTTCCTATGCAACATTTAACTATCTTTCTCTCAGATAAAGCCATATTCTACTATTCTCTTTTCTCTGTGTTTGTCATTTTTCTAAAATAATTTTCTCCTGGACTGTTTTTTGGGTTTTCTCTGTGCTCTGCTCACTCAGTCACAATAAAAGGCTATTGTTGTTGTTTCTTCGCTGTTTATTTATTTATATTTGAAGGTATCTATCCTACGGAAGAGTACGGAAGAGGATTAGGGCCCCTGAAAAAAAAAAAAAAAAA
>NW_015150762.1:887748-892554 GCF_000732505.1 Cyprinodon variegatus | reverse complement strand
TTTTTTTTTTTCCAGTGGCCCTAATCCTCTTCCGTACTATCCAGTTTATACATTTCTTGCTGTGTATATTTTTGTGGGCACACTATTTACGCTTACAAAGATTAAGAAAGAAGATAGAGATGCCTGAAGCTGGCATGAGTATCTCTGTGTTCCTCATTATATCCCGCTGTTGTCGTTTACTGAGATTACCGAGTGTGTGAGAGAGTGGACCCAATAATAGCCTCAGTGATCAGATTGCCCCCTGCTATATTCTGAGCTCAGCTAACTGGATGGAGACACTTGGCAGCAGTTAGCTAATCAAAACACTTCCAAGTGAACAAAGCAGCGATGAACCGACAAGGTAAGACCAACTCATATTGTTTATAGGTTGTTGTGTATTTGATATACGAAGTTATTTCTTTACTTTTATAGGTAAAAGTAAAGAAATAACGTTTTTTTTTTTAGTTGCTTGCTTGTTTTGGTGACTTTATGCTGACGTTTGCACCACACGCAACAAGTTAGCCTGTTAGCTTGATAGCCTGCGAAGGAATGACTTCAGGACCGCGGACAGCTCCAACAGATTACAGGGGGAAAAACAGGACAATATTCTTCTGCTTTCTTTAAAAAATTTGGAAATTAGAAGTTGCAATTCAACATGTTTGTCTTTACCTTTCTAAATGCTAATTTCTGATAGAAGAAAGTAGTTCAGGTTTGCTGAAATGAAGCTTAAAGTCAAATTTCTCATACTAAAGACGTTTAAATTTAAACTAATTTAAACTAAAGACGAAAAATTTTGTTGATAAACACAGAAAATTATATTTTATCTACATTTATGAAAAAAAAATCTGTATATTTTTATTTATGTGTTTTATTATTATTTATGACTACACACATTGAATCAAAATACTTTATTTTTATATTTTATATACTTTAGGTAAACAAAACTTTTTCTATTTTTTGATGCGTTGATCCGAATAAGGTTTAGAACTAAGTTGTTTTGTTTTATTGTTTTCCTTTTCTTCTATCTTTCATTTATATTTTAAAATGTAAAATCCTCTTTTGCCTTGCAGCGTTGTATCAATCTGATTAAACATTAAAATAAGCAATCAGTCGCTCATGCAACATCAAAAGATTGCTTTTTGTGTGATCAAAGAAAATTGAACTGTGAAAAGAACGAAGCGGTAACACCTAGGTGTTTGAAACTACCTAATTCAACAGTATGTGCACAAGAATATGTAAGCCTTATATATAAAATCAGGAACAACACAACAAACAAATGCATTGAACAACTTGTTTATGTAAGTTATGTTGTTTCTCATCCATGAACTTGTAGTTTTATTGTTCTTATAAATTTGGATATTTCTTAGATTGTCTTTTTTTCCCCTCCTCCTTTGTACTTGTTTAGTAAATTTGGAATATTTTAAAGATAAATAGGGCTAAACAAACAAGTTAATTTATAAACCAATTTAATTGTGAGTTATTTTAAGATTTCAACCCCACATTTAAATACCAAGAATAACACTAATCAAATATACTAATTAAGATTTTTTTAAATGTACTTCTTTTAAAAGAAGGGAATTATAGTACAGATTTAGAACTGCAGAGTTTAAGTTGACTGATAATTACCGTTTGGTTATCTGCTTTACTAATTTTTTAGCTTATTGCTTCACTTATTTGAGCAATTTGTATACTACTGATCTTAATCTAAATGATATTAAATCAAGACTTATTAACAATAATAAAGATGGATATGGTTTAAAGAACAAGTGTATCTCTCTTTTACTCACTATTATGATTTGACAGCCTGCCTATACACTAAGTATTATGTAGGTTCCAAATGAGATTTTTTTATCACTCAAAAACCTTGTCAAACAATTATATTTATGCTAAAACACAGTAATTCTCACAGATGTCCCTTACAATATTTTCTCTTCTTTTCCCTCCTGGTTTGTCAATCTCATCTTCTAAATTTAATATTTGTCTTGTCTCTGTTTCAAAGCATTTAATGGGACGTCTTCGTCACTGAACTTTTCCACAAGGACTACAGGTAATGGATGCTCTCACACAAGTCTAGGAGAAGAAGACCTGGACACTCTACGCTTTGAGCTTACAAAGGTAGTTCTCTGTTTGGTGCAATGTGTTTAAAAAGCAAGCTGAAAGGATATTTTCTTCTGAATGCAATGTTTTGTTTCCACTCGCACAGACAGAGGATGAGATTCAGACGTTGAGGCAGGTTCTTTTGGCAAAAGAAAAATATGCAGCAGATATCAGGAGGCAGCTTGGAATGAGTCCCCTCAGCAGCATGAAACAGAATCTGTCCAAAGGTTGGCAGGAAGTCCAGACCTCAGCTCCGTGGGTGCACTCAGACATTCACAAACACATACATGCAAAGATTTCTGCAAAATACTGGTGCAGTTTAACTTAATGTACTGTCATGTCACATAACATTTTATCCTCACTGTTATTGTTTGATATGGTTACATAAACAAAAGAGGGAAACTGACAATGATCGAGGCTGTCCTTTTAGGTCAGCTCACTAATCTGTCAACCTATGCATGTTTTGTCATTCCAGATATCTCACAGCCTCTGCCACTCTGGAGGACATCAGCAAGTCCAACGTGTGAGTCTTTGTAATCGTTATTTGTGCATAAATGTATATACTTTAAAAAACATTTGGATCTCGTCAACATTTCTCCCTGTTCATGTTTCCTAAAGTGAGCTCCCTTCTGAGAATCAAGTGATGGGATTTTCCAGGTCAAATAGGATTGGCGCCCTGATAATAGCCCCACAGACTGACTTAGCACAGGAGGCCGTGACTTTACAAAGTCACACCATGACAAGCCTCAAGTGTTTGTTTCAAAGAGTAAGCAAGGGATCTGCTGCAACCAGATGGAGTGTGACGACTGACGCACATAAGCTTATTGTTGTTTACATGTCATTTTGTTCCTTTGTCTATTGTATGTGCTCACTGGACTCTGTTACATAACACACAGAAACGCGCAGAGCTTTGTTTGATCAGACACCCACTTTAACTACTTTTTGTAATTTTATCTATTATCTGCAGAATTGTGAGGACACGAGATGGTCTGTCTCAAGCAGGCCAGGTGACATCTGCTGCCCTGTCCAATGTGGGCGTGGCCATCACCAGAAGACTGGCACAGATGAGGTACAGCCATAGTTGGTCCAACTTTGTCCTGCATGTTTTCCAGTTTTAATCGGGCCACATGAAAACAGGAAAAAAAAGCTTTGAACAAAAATATTCTAAAAAAGTTAAAAAGCAATCCACTGGACTTTGTTTCCAAGTTTGAAGACGTTTCGCTTCCCATCCAGGAAGCTTTTTCAACACAAAATGTCAGAGTTAGCGTTGATTTCAAGGCTTTATAGAGTGGACCAAAAAACAAAGCCTTGTTTGGCTTAGAAAACATACAAATTGAATAAAAAGACATATTCATATTTCGCTACTAATTTTATCTACGGTATATCTATACAAATGCCAGAATATATCACTGCTAATTAAGCTAATGGCTTCCTTCCACTGCACAATAAACAATAAATAGATTTTGTTTTACGTTAAATGACATATATTGTGTAACTTGTTTTTTTAAGAACAAATTTTCTCTTTTATGTGACTGAAACACATAATTAAAAATCTTTTTTTTCAACGTACAATTGATGATTATTAAATGTACACAAAATGTCACCAATTATTATTACAAGAAGCGAACCTTTTCAGATTGAGATATTTTACAGGACCAGCTGATTTATACAGTTAGTTAATGGATTATCTTATAGTTGTCAAAAGCAGTTTGTTTTTCAAGGGTTGCCTCTTAGATTTGGGTTAGCCTGATTTGTGTTGCTTGGTGCAATTGTTTGACATTGGGTGCTTACAAATGTCCCAGTGGCTCAATGTTAAAACCATACACTGAAATAAATAATGCAACCATTTTTTTGGTATTTACTCAATCCTATTTAGTTACTTTAACACAATTGTTTCATGTTAGCGGGGTAGAACATAAAACAATTGTGTTAAAGTAACTAAATAGGATTTAGTAAATGCCAAAAGCGGTTGCATTATGTTTTTCAGTGTATCCTGTTTTTTTGACTTCCAAAGAAGCCAAAACCTTATTTTAAAATAAGGTTCACAAATCATCATTGCAATGTTAGGCTAATAATCTACTAGAACTCACTCCTATGGAAGATTTCCTTACTTTTCCTTTGAGTGATACAAAAAAAAAAAAATGGAAACAGGAGACTGATATCTTTCTGAGGTTCAGAATTATGCAAAATACTGAAATTGATGAATGAATTTTAATCGATTTGAGTTAATTGGGTTAGTTGAGTTAAATTAGTTAATTGAGTTAATGAAATTAACTAATGACTTAAAACTATATAAAGAAATCTGAATGTTGGTTATATGGCATTGAAACAAGATTTGTTATTAATTTATTATTATATGTGTGGTAATGGTTAATTAAACAATAAAAGACAAAAAAAATATATATATAAAATGCCTTCCAGAAAAACAATACCTGTTCAACAAGTTACTCTTATTCGTTCATTGTGTGTACCAGGAGGTGGGGTTTGACCTGTAGAGGGCGCCAGTCCAACACAGGGCAACACAGAGACAACCATGCATAGGCACACACTCATAATTAATGGCAATTTAGAGAGACCAAATAACCAAACCCTTATAATTTTTTAGACTGTGAGAGGAAACTGGAGTACCTGGAGAGAAATCCCATCGTGCATAGGGAGAATATGCAAACTCCATGTAGAAAGAATTTGAACTCAGCATGGTGTTCCTGCAGTAAAATCTAGCCTCAATTA
>NW_015150762.1:877914-887503 GCF_000732505.1 Cyprinodon variegatus | reverse complement strand
TATGCGAGGTCTTTTGGTTCACAGGTGGAACAAAACCTGAACTGCCTTTCTGCTCCCCAAAAAGGAACGTTATCTTTTATTTTGTCTTTAACATTTTTGTTTATTGCAACATTAAAAGAACCTTATTTTCTTAGCAATTGATCAAAAATTTCTTTCTTTAAAAGCTTTTATCTACACTAAACAAAACCAGAAATGTATCAAACGTGTGTTAATATATGTTAAGCCTAGAGAAGTTCTGTCTTACTATGTTTAATTTTAAGGAAAATATTTTTAAGCCTTTGAATGACAATGGAGTTACCCATCAGCATCAAATAACATTTAGATTAGTGAAGTCATACAATGTAAGTGGGTGGATCTAAAGCAGAAATCTTACTGCACAATTTTTTTTAGCACTGCAAATCTCATTTAAACAGATGGGTAATAAAGTTGTTTGTTGTGAATACTTTGACATGTGGTGGGAGGAACCTGAGTCTCACTCACGACCATCAAATTATCCAATGGGCTACGGCCAGCGCAAAGGTCAGCTTTCTTCAGTTCAATCAAAAAATGGTCACTTTAGGCAGTAAAAAAAAGCAGTTTGTCTCGTTTGGGACCAGGCTTTGGATGTCTGGACATTGCTCACAATGGATCACAACAAAATTAAATTACACAACCTTCTACAGAAGCACCATAGAGAGCATTCTGATCAGCTGTCTCACTGTGTGTTGTGGAGGCTGCAGCTCCTCAGACTGGAAGAATCCCATTAAAGACATTTCATCGAAGCGCTGTATTTCCCCAGCCCTTAACATCATCAATGACCCCTCACTGCCCCATCATGGACTGTTCTCCCTGCTGCCCCCTTGGAAGAGGCTTTAAAGCATTCGATGCAGGCCCAGCAGGTTTTGTAACAGCTTTTTCCCCTTCAATCAAGCCACAAATCGAGCCTCTACTGTAAACACCATATTTGCACTAATTTTCAAATCCCTTTAAATAGAACTAATCTCAGTGTTCTACTGCATTTTGCACCATATTTATTTATTTATTTTTGCACTGCTCTGAACCTTCCATGCCTTAACACTGGTTTTCCTTTTCTCCTACACTGTTTACATTTTGATCACTACTGCACATTATAAATGGAAATGTTCATTTCAATGCTGTAAGCTGCTCATTCGTTGAAAAGCTGTTTGCATCGCCATTTTTTGTACACACAGAGTGTTTACAAAATGTTAATAGTTTGTCTAAGTCTAAATTACTGATAGGCTTACTGAAAACCTTCCCAGATAACTAATAAACTTACACTAAAGGTGCTGCCACAGATTTTATTAAGGAAAATAGTATTCAAAAAACAGAAACAAAATGTGGCAGGTTTTGAGGAAAAAGTAAATATGTTCAAACTTAAGGTACTTTAAAAATAAAAAATGATGTACGTGTATTCAGGCTCTTCTATAACAACGACACATATTAAGAATGCCATAGATCTAATATAATCATGTACCCAGATTTGTGTTTTTTTGTCAGTAGGAGCTGGATATCAGGATATTATCAGGATAGGAGAAAATGTACCGTATCCTATGTTTATCCAAAAAAGTTAAAAAACAATCCACTGGACTTGGTTTCCGAGTTTGAAGATGTTTTTCTTCCCATCCAGGACGCTTTTCAGTTCAAAATGCCAGATTTCAGAGTTCATAGCTTTATATAGTAACCCAAAAACTTGTTTTAGCTTAGAAAACATGTAAATTGAACCAGAAGAACGGGTCCGCCCCTTAGGAAAGGGGAGATGGGGAGTCGTTTTGGGTTATTTGTTTACCTGTAATACTCAGTACTGGTCTATGCCTCTGAAAGGGGGTTGTGAGGGGGAATTGCTTGCTTGGCTGCCCAGGCGAGATGTTTTGTCCCCTGCATGGGGGTGGGAGGTTGAAATGATAGAAACTGCATTGGTTTTTGAGAGCTGAAACCTGAGTCCACCCCCTTTATCCTATGTTATATCTACTTTTTTCCTTTTTTATTAATGCTGCAAACTCAACAGGGCCCTGCCTCTCCCGAGCTCACCACGGTAAGATCCAAGCTGTTAATATTCAGAATTTTAATAAAGAAAGATATCAGATTTGTTAGCATTCTGCCTAAACCCAAGCAACGATATAAATTACATTAAAATGTTACACATTTAACACATCTTAATAAAAGGTGTGGAAATAAAGACATTTTCAACCTTTATTAACTAAACTCATGTTTGTTCCACTCAGCACCCTGAGCCACACTATAAGTGTGCCATCCATGAGGTAAAACAACTCAAAATAGTAAAGAGAAAATTATTTATTTTCCACTTTATGGATGATAATTAATGGAGCTCTAAATGTTTATGCCATCTTCATGTTTATCTGAAGACATTCCTCTACATTCAAGTCCATTGAAGAAATCGTTGGCAGTGTGAAGGTGAGAGTTTTACAAAGACAAATAAAAAACAGCAGTTTCTATTATGTGGGTTCTGATCAATTGTATGTTATATCCCAAGGATAAAGTGACTGGAGGAGTATCAAACACTGAAGGGACCTCTGGATTCGAAAAAAGATCTTTACACAACCAGCCAAACCTGAAATAAACTGATCTTCTCCAAAATACAAAATGTTATCACTTTCCCTCATCAATGTGACGTCCTTCTACTGCTCTCTGGAGTTTCTTTGCAGATTAAGAAATAGAATGTGCAATGTTAAGCGTTTAAGTGAAATTATTTGGATATCAGTAATAAAAGTACTGTGTAAAAATTTTAATACTTTGAAAGTTTCATATTACGATGAAATTTGTTCATGTTAACATGCTGTTTTTGATGTGCTTCTATCTGTCTTTTGAAGTATTACAAAGTATTTTTGTAATATTAGATTTTCCAAGTAAAGGCATTAGCATACGCTCAGTCCAATGTACTTATTGTTGCCAAGTAACTGCTTCATATTACAGAACAAAGAGAAAAATAGAAATTGTTAAAGTGACCTACTACACACATTAAACCCAGTTTCTTCTATTTCATATAAAATCCAACAAGAGGGAGATAGAGGTGTTTTCCTTTTACTGATGACTTGAAAAAATTGATAATAAAATTACCTAACAGTAATCATAATTTTAATCATTTTTTTAATATTATTACAAATACAAATGTTATATATATAATAATACAAACAGAAAATGTTTGGCATACAATACTTCATACTTGACATTAACAGTGTTCATATTAATTTTTAACTGTAATTCTGCTACTCCCTTTTATTTATTTCATGTATTTGAGAAATGTTATATATGATTTCATCTGTAAACCACAAATTATCTTTAAATCCTACACAACCAAAATAGATAAGTTCAGAACCAGGCAGGACTGGTTTAAGATTGAGCGAAAGTCTGGTTGTGTCCAATTTAAACCGGTTTTGCTCTTGAGAATTTGCACAGGCACATTTGTTCCTTTTGATGGCGCCAAAGATTTCGTTTTTATTTTAAAAGTCTTATTAATATTCAGAACAACATAGCCTATGCAAACTAAAATAAAGTTTTAATTAATATAAATATCAAACAATGCTTCGTTGATATGATGTTACACACATCTATCCCATGGAACTGAGAAAAACTTGGCAAAAGATATGTTCCCTGACCGGGAATCGAACCCGGGCCGCGGCGGTGAGAGCGCCGAATCCTAACCACTAGACCACCAGGGAGCTTGTGCTCTCACCACAGTCCGATCTTTTTGAATCCTACACAGGTGGTTTTTGTGGTTGTCTGTACGATGTATTTGGTTTCCAGATAGGATGATGGTCACACTGTTTTCTTTAAAAAAACACTATCGGGATATTTCTCCCTGAAAATGTGCTATCTCTGTCAATGACTGTCTGATAAGCCGATAGACTACAGGACACATTCATGGCTCCTTGCCATCGGGTTAAGTAAAGCTCCTGTAAGCTTCCTAAAAATGCTCTCCTCAGCTGGTGTCACCGTGGCCACTTAATGCATGTCACGGAGCACACGTAGCACGTTCCTGCTTTGAAGCTCCCCACACATAGGCTCCGCCCACAAGCTGAAGACGCCCGCTGTTCTGCTATAAAAGCCTCCGGTGAGGCAGCCTGTGTGACCACAGCATTGCAGTGATCCACAGCAGTCCTTACAGGTTATCGGTCCACAGACGAACCATAGTCATCCTACAGCTACCCTCGCTTCTACTACAAACCATCCATCCACCCTCTCTGTAGGTAAGTCAGATATACAGCCTTTGCTCCATCAAAAATGATTAGAAATAACAAACCATAGATTAATTTTATTTTTATTTTTTTATCTCAATTGTCAAAATCCCTTAAAACAGTTTTGCATGAAAAACATTCTGAATAATCTTTAACTTTATTCTCTTTGCATCAATTGGTAACAAACAAAATGTTATCCTGCATTTTTTTTTTTTAAATGTGTCTGAAGATAAATTAAATTCTCTCAAATTGTGTGTTTGTGCATTAGCTGAGATTATAGGCCACAAAGTGTTTATATAGGTTTGTCTCAGTGAAATCCCCAAATCCGTCTGCTATTTAGAGTTAAGCTGAACAGCTTTAAACTGGTTCTGCAGGCTGACAGCATGTTGCCTAAATCTCAGAACAAAATGAAACCCATTATTTGATTCATGAGGTATATTTAAATATATATATATATATATATATATATATTATATTGGAAGTGGAGTCTAATCTCACTTCCTCTATAATTATGAGGATGACCAAATGTTCTCAAGTGTGCCATGCAGCCAGTGCATGCACCTCAGCCTGGTACACATGTGGGCACGTTCTCTCAACACATTCCTATCATTGAAGTTTGGAGAAACCTGACACTGACAGCCAGCTGCTACTGATTTTAACCCCATGTAGCAGCCAAGAGAACATTAACGGCTTTATTTTTGTTCTGGACTACTTGGCAGGCAAGCAAGAGAGTTCAACAGAAGTATTGACTTTGACTTAATAGACCCCAGATGGGAAATTAGTTCATGTATTTTTTTGTTTTGTTGTTTAATTTATCTTATTTTATTATACTGACCATTTTAACATGTTGGTGTTCCCATAGGTTACTATTTACCCTCTTTGAGTGGTTTTCAAACGCACGACAAAATGGCCGCAATCCCATCAAGTGGCTCTCTTATCGCCACACATGACTACTATAGAAGTAAGTAACGCACGACTTATAGGGCATATATATATATATATATATATATATATATATATATATATATATATATATATATATATATATTATCCTTGTTTATTAAATTGAACCTTTTTTTTTTATCTGGAGAAGTCTACAAAATGTTAACATAACGGTTTCTTTCTCTTAGGACGTCTCGGGTCCAACTCCAGTAGCAGCTCTTGTGGGAGCTCCGAGTACACTGGGGAGGTTATTCCACACCATCCAGGTATGGAAAGGAGCCAACTTTATTACTGCAACATATAAATGAAATTGCATCCCCCTGCATCACAAAGGAGGTTAATATAACATGTGTTTCTTGTAGCACTTCCAAGGCAAGACTCTGGTCACTGGTGGACTTCGTTCTTCTTTGCAAAGCAGAACCAGCTCTCTGTGCAAAATGGCTCTGATCAGAGGTGAGTTGGCTAACATGTGGATAAAACCACCATGTGGGAATATTTATGCTTCGAAATAGATGTTGAACTAAAGCTTGATTTGTATTGTAGGAATGGATCCTTAACAGTGTCCAATGGGCAGGTGACCTGCATCGCCAAGGAAATGGTTAGGACCAGACAACTCAGCGAAAGCAGCGAAAATGGAAAATATGAACCCACGTCCCCTCCACCAACATCTTCCTAGTCCTCATTACCTTATTGTCTAACCCCCCCTTCCTTCCTTTGCACCTTACTCACCATCCACCTGCCACTACTAACATAGTCCACCAGTGGAGATGTAGGATGGTGGTAGCGGTGATGGTGTTTTATTACCTTTAGTTGAATATCTTATTTGTTTTATTGCCTGTATATAGTATGTTTATATCCTGACCAAAAGTTATAAAAAAAAATGTTTATGTGAATTTTTTTGTATTTGTTGTAATAAATTACAACTGATATTATTAAAATGAATTTAGTCACCACATTTGGCTCATATTTATCTTCATTTTAAACCTTGACATAATAAGGACCAAACAACATTGTTTTATGTAAACAGTTTCCCATATTTAGTGTTGTCTTAATCAACATGATGAACCCAGATGAGCTGCAGCTTTATATAACCTACAGAGAGAACACAGCCGACTTAACAATGGACTTAATCTCTTTATAACGTTGACGTGATTAGAAACCATTAATCAGGTAATGCTGTTTATGTAATGTCTTGGTTCGACTTTAATGTGGGTCAGAAGCCTGTGGATGAAGTCAAGGGAATTAGTCATTTAAAATTAATAAGGTGTTATCAATTAATTTAGTTTCCACTTATTGGGCTCACAGTCGGGGTTAGAGGTTCATGTACAATCATATTACGGATGGATGTTTAATTAATCTCATGCTATGAAAGCACATTTATACTGTTCATAACACCAATGACCTCCTTGCTCTTAAAAAAAGAAAACAAGACAGATTAAGTTTGAAACTTTCAATTTAAACAGGGACGCTTATGTACTTTATTCCAAGAAACCTCAACTCCCCTATAGTGTTTTGTCTTCTATGGAATGCAAGTGGGTACAAAACAGCACTTAGGCCTGCAGGATGTTTCTACAAGCATTTATAAATCAACAGGTTGCTTTTAGGAGCCTAATGAATTCCAGCGTCGCCGTTTTAGGATTCTACCGGTGCAATAAATCCAGCCATGAAACAATCAACAATCTTAGGTTTCCTGAAGAAGTTGTGGAGTTGGAAAAAAGTGAGACTAAGGCAATTCTTGCAGGGAAGAACATTTTTATTTGACATCTGTAGACAGAAAAAGCTCTGACTGGGGTGGCTTTTCACCCCTGCATATAAAGAACTTTCTTACACGTGAATATTGGTTATTCCCAACACACACTCCCCACCCCACCAAGGAAATTTCCTGTTAGGTTAATACATCTTCCACTGGGCAGATGGAACTTCTCAGAACAGCCGTCCTCCTGTTCATTCCATGAGGGAGGCTGAGTGAGCTACAACCACTTTATCATTATCTCTCCTGGCCTTTCTTTGGAGCCTTTGACTGAAAATGACATACATCAACATCTACTCCACAGTGAAAGAGATTAACAGTAAAAGTAACAGAGAAACAGCTAAGAAATGGCATTTTCACTGCCGGTCACGGCAAACACAAAATCGGGTTAATGTAGGAGCAACCAGACTTTCACCCCACTGAACAAAAAGGGGATTATTGTGGTTTTAGCTTCTCAGAATCTACACTTCGGTCCTGGAAGTCACACCGAAAAGGTTACAAAAGTGCCCTCATTGTGATTCAAATGGCCAAAGATTACGACTTCCATGACCCAGGAAAACGACGGTTGGGTCTTTAATTTGCATCTGACTTGAGCTTGGGAGGATGGACCTCCATGGTGGTTAAAATCATCAGCACCTAAACTTTAAACAGCTTTAATGACGAAGACTCCTGGATAGGGGTTCATTTGAAAACTGAGCGAAAGTCTGGTCGCCTCTGATTTAGGCCTGTTTTTGAATTCGGTAGACAACTTAAAATCAAAGAGAAAGGTCAGAGGATACTGGGTTGTTGAAGTTTTCAGCTTTCTGCACTGTCAAAACATACAGGTCTCCAAATGTGTGTAGACCTTGGACAAGCTATAAACCTCTACATGCAATGCAGAGGAGAAGATCCTGTGGTTTAAATTGAGCTGCCACAGGAGACCATTAGAGTGGCGAAGCATGCCTCTCTGTCAAGAAATCCTGCTGACTGCTAAATTTCAGCTTCTTTGTGGAGGGAAATATGTTGTCGAGGTTTTTTAGTCAGGAGTTGGGCTCAACTTCTAGTTGAAGGAACTCTAGCATCTAGTTCTGTATGAAAAGCATGAGGATGGGGCCTTTCAGTTCGAACACAACTTTAGGCCCATGCAGAGAGTGAGAACCTTAAACATATCGATGTTGAAGATCATGAGTGACTAATTCATCTTTACTAAACCATGCAGTAAAAACTGTGACCAACTTTGTCTTGTCCAGCACTAGTTTCTGACCCTGCGGATGCAATTCTGAAAGAATAATTTGAAGTGAAACAAACTTCGAATTATAAAGAGGATGATGCTTAAATTCCTCTGTGTTTAGAGTGAGTTAGTACCTTTTGCATTGTAGAGTTTGCATACATCCACCTCAAGTTGGTTAGTAAGGTTTAGGTTAAAGAAATAATTCTAATCTGCTTTGGGATGACTGGAATCTGGTGTGCTACTGTTTGGTTGGAAAGAAAACTAGCATCCACACGGCCCTTTCTGAAACCAGTTTGACACCCATGCTGTACAGGATCTTTGGTGTATTGAGAGGAAGAATTAGCCCCATGCTCCCCTTCAAGCTCAGGTAAAAATGGCAGCTACCAAATGTTATCCTGAGTAATGTTTTTTTGGTCATTAGGTCACAATAACCAGTTTGAAATGGTCATGGTTAAGCTTTCAGATAGAAGAACACTCCACCACCTGTCAAACACGGTTCGGGGAACTGTCATGATTTATTTAAGAGATCTGACCCTCATGCAGAAAAACCACTCAGAGAAAACCAGAGTAAAAGTTTAACGGGTTTATTGAGGAGTTCAAATGGGTTGGATTCAGGGGAACTCAGAGAGCTGGTGAACCGGAACTGGAATTGAGAAGGAAAGTTCACAGAGGTTAGTTAAGGGTCCGTGGGAACTTTGAACGACGTCTTGTAAAAACAGAGATAAACAGGACTCACGATTACGGAGAAAGGTTTCTTCCCAGAATCCAGTCGGTATGGGTTTGTCCAGAGATAGAGGGGCTCGTTGGAGGGTGGACAGGTTTGGTTTGGTTGATTCCTGAGGAGCAGTGGAGCAGACTGCAACTTAGATTTCCTGGAGAACTTGAACGGGAAGTGTGGAGATTACTCCCCTGCTCAGTGTGAAGCTCAAACAATCCTTCCAGGGCGAGAAGGCCAAACATTCAGTATGCAGGATGACTTCCTGCCGAAAGGCAAAAGACAAAAATCACGTTAGAATCAGAGAAACAAAGACTCAGTTAGACTCGGCTAAACTCAGCTTGCCTTGAGTACCCAAAACTGGCAAACACTCTGGCGTCAAAGTAGTGACGGTCCACGGCTTAAGAAGTCCTCAGTAATGAGCCAACCAGGCGCAGGTGTGTGGGAGGACCAACGAGAACAGGGCGCCACCTGGTGGTGGAGGGGGAAAACACAAAAACACAACCCACACAGACTGGATTCCTAACAGTAACGCCATGTTGTCGGACTGCAAAAAAGGCTGTGATCCATGTAATGCCAACAAAACGCTTTCTCTATTAATAATAATTTTCACATTATCAGTTTTTAAAAAGATTAATAAATAACGTTTCTGTCCCCTGCAGAGAAGATTATGGCTTATCCCTCGCCCCCCAGCCACAAACTATTTCAGTTGCTTCTCTCTGGCAGGAGGCTGCGGTTTATCAGGACCAAAACCACACGCCACTAGAACAACAAGGCCC
>NW_015150762.1:871657-877198 GCF_000732505.1 Cyprinodon variegatus | reverse complement strand
AAAAAACTATTGCTTAAGCAACCAGTTCCGCTGGAAGCCATAGGGTTAGATTGACAAAGTGCGGAGGTTGCAGTTGGACTCTGTCTTCAAATGTCGTTATACAAGGTAGGGTTGTGTAATGTCTAAAACTTAGAAACGTAATCTTGTCAAACTAGCATCCGAACAAAATTGGTGGAAGCACTGGTTATCAGAATATACGATTCTGAGAAATAAGACAAACAGTAAATGTTTTACTAGAATCGAACATTGATACCTAAGAATAGACTGACTCAAGTCCAGTTTGACGATAACCTGTCTGCTCAAACAAGGAAAGCAAACAGCACTTGCTCTGGTAGGAGAGATCATTCATCCACGTGCCAGGCTAAGAGAGATAAAGGAAAATGCTTACAACCCCATTTTATAAGTAAAATGCTTCAGATTGGGACATGCTTTATTTGACACCCCCTAAATAAATGCTAAATAATATTCCATCTATCTGTCAGTATAAATATAGTTGCAGGTGAAGGCCTCAGAGGTTTGTTACACAGCACACAGGTCAGGCATAAAGTGGTTTTGGACGTTTAAAGCAGATTTAGGTAATTAAAACATTGACAGAGCTCTGTTCAATCCATTATCAGACAATAAAAAGAGTCCAATTGCAAAGTAGGCCTACACAGTGTTCCACAAATATACCATTATTGCAATATCAGCATGTAATACTCATATAAAAAAGGACAGTTTAGAGTGAAATTATTGTCGATTAATATATTCTTAGTGTTATGAACTTGAGCGATGCAGAGTAATGTCATATTTAGCCTGCTGGACAGAGTCCCAGGCCCCAAAATGATCCAAAAGGCTAAAGGTCAAAGTGTAACGGAAGAATAGATGAGAAAGACAGGAAAAAGGGAAATAGGCAAACATAATGTCATCACAATTTCGATTGTATGATCACCATCTCAGGTTTTATGATTTTGTGCGGCCTTAGTGCAAATCAACCAGACATGAATCTGTGCTTAATCTGCAGACTCTGAAGGAAGAGTTGCAGGCATGGTGGCGGTTCTGAACAGAGGCCAACAGGGGCCAACAGGGGCCAGTGCCCCAGTAGAGGTGGTACTGTGCCCGTTTATGGCCATTTTTCTGACAACATACGGGGAAAAAATGAAAATGTAAGTCAGTCAATGTTTGAAATAACTGGTTTACTCGATTTCAGTTGGTAGTTAAGAAAATTAGCCAATAGAATAAGATGATTTATTTTTATAATAATCAGAAACAAGTTTATTATCTACTGCGATGGACTGGCGACCTGTCCAGGGTGAACCCCGCCTCTCGCCCATTGACTGCTGGAGATAGGCACCAGGCCCCCTCGCGACCCCACTCGGGATAAGCGTGCTAGAAAATGGATGGATTAAGTTAATTATCTAACTTGATGTGCATAATGTGTAATTATCTTATTTATCTTATTTACTTGCTCAAATTAATGGCAAATAGGCATATTTCAAAACTTTACAGTACATACTGCAAGATGTGCTCTTGCCCATTTTTTGCACCTATGTTTTATTCTTTTGTCCTGTGATCCAATCAAAAACACTGGTCCCACCCTGACCCCTTTTGTAAATGTCATATAGGACTGCCACTGGCAACAGGAGTAATGAAATTCCTTTCTTTTACCATTTGAACTTGCCTTCCCATAAAATTAGTGCTCTGCCTCTAACCTATCCCTCAGAGAGTGGTGGGCAAACACTTTGTAGAGCCCAGTCATTGGGATTTGGACTAAGAAACTTGAAGCTTTCCCACGACATAAGCAGTGGGCTAAAATTAGCCACAACTCCCTGTGAATCAGCAGAGCATCAGAGATGCCGCTATTATCTCTGGGGGAGCTGCAAAGATCAGCAGCTCTGGTGGTGGAATCTGGCAACAGGAAAACTGCCAATCTTTGGTTAGCGTACATAAAATCCCCTTTATGGAAGATCAGCAAGAAAAAAGTCATCATTACATAAGAGGATATGACTCAGAAGACATTGAAACAAGCCAGGAGGGCATGACAGAAAAAAAAGCAGATATTCTGGTCAGGTGTGATCATATTGGTCTTTGTGGCCTTAGTGCACTTGCTGTGTGAACGATTTCCCGTAGTGAAGAGAGGGCAACCTGTTGGTAAAATGGATTGATCTAAATGAGGCACAAACCTTGTAGAAGGAGCAAAACACTTCATAAGGTTGCAAAGGTGCAAAGCATATTTATTTGTTGATGTGGCAAACTTAAAGTCCAGATCTAAAGTCAATCTGAAATGACTTTAGGTCTGGACTTTCATGTCCAAAAACTGATACGGAAAGACAATTGGGCAAAACCCTGATTTTGAAACTGTGCAAACTATGTGAAGAAATACCCAAAAAGAGTTGCAGCTAGAGCTACAGTTTCTACAAACCCAAGATGGGAAATATATGACAAACATGTGAGTTAAGACTAACTTTGTGTTGATCTTATGGACAAAACTTCAACAATAAATGTTTTTGTTTGTAGTTGTAACATCATAAAATCTAAAAGAAAAAAAACAAACACTTGAAATGGAAACGGGTTTCTAGACTAGTTCAAACTACCGCTGTGTTCTGAGTGAAAACCTGTGAAAAGGAACAAAATAGAAGTGATTGGTCAGAAATTCTAAGACTCAGTTTGCAAAGAGTAACCAAAATTAGTTCATCTGGATACATTTAAGCCATAAATGTATCCATTAAGCTATAATCATTTCCATTTTCATTATAATTTACTGAAAATCTGCACAAAACATTTCATTGCAATTTGCAGCAAAATGTTGGATGCAGAAGAGAACAAATTATAATGAAAACTTTTCAGCTGGAATGTATTATCTGATATAAATAAATTTAATTAGTTGTTTTTTTTTAATGCTTTTGTCTTTGTCTGCCTCTGCTATTGTAACAGGCATGGACAGCTTGTTAGACCACGCACCAGTTGTGCACATAAGTCGGCTGAAATAGAAACAGGGAATCTGGGGCAAAGGTATCGGACTCAGCCAATCGATCCAACATACAGGACACAGAAAACACCAAAGTTTAGCCAGTAAAGATAAGCTGAGAGGAAAGAGACAACGTGTACACAGCATTACCAGACACTGTGACTCATTATATATTTTAAGCTTAGGTAAAGGGGTTCATTCTGTTTCCGAGGTCTAAAGTGTACTCCTGTTTTAGGTTTGTATTTGATCAGCAGCACGAGCCCTGTGCATGGACCACTGGACTTTAGAGACCACGTGTCACTGAGGGACTTTCTGCATCAACAAAAAAATGAAAAATAACATGCTGGTAAAGTCCCTCCTGGACCTTTTATCTTCCCAGACCACTCCGGCGTGTTTGTGTTTTTTGTTTGTGTTCCCTTCTGAGGGCCAAGTTTGAAGGTCTAAAATATACCAAAAACATATTTCAACACCACCTGATTACTAAATCTGCAGCATTGAAGAGAACTATAGCAGAAGCTAATTTCTCAAAATGTGATCCAGCTGAAAGTCTAACTTAATGCGACATGCTAAATTGTGCTGATTCTAAAGCAAAAGGTTTGGTTATGCAGCAAGATAAGAAGAAAAAGGATAACAATCATTCTGCTAAGAAAAGGTTACAAATAATGTTAATGCTTTGTTAAGGTCAACATATAGGTTTTTTTTTTTCAGAAAATGTTAAAATATAGAGGATAAAGGATGGATTTTAAATAAAAATAAATGATTAAAATGACAGCTCCTTTTTCCCAAATGACCAATCTTTTTGCATTTTTCACCTTAAGTATATGACTAGCTACTAAAAAATGGGTGGTTCATTCTGTATTTTTGCCCTAAGCTGAAACACTGAATCTGTATGCATGTCATCGTACTCATATACATACAGGGAACTGTATTTGGACTTTATTTGGTTTGGAAGAAAATATACATAGCCTTAATTTATTTATTTATTTGAAGAATAAGAATCTAAAAAGTGTTTGTTCATCTTTTTATTCACCTTTTTCCTCTGACACCACTTAACATTAATCCATTGTAACTAAATGGTAATTTGTAAATATAGATAATATGCGGCTAAATTACTCTAAGAGCACCAATGTATAATAAAACAGCTATTTAAATATATAAGGTTTGAAGAGTGTTTTCCATTTTTAAATCTGCTACATATGATGAATAAGCATTAACTTTGTTTGTATTTTAGATTAATCTGTTGCAGAATCAACCATTTTTATTGTCGGATTTTTCTTCTGCCTAATAATGATAACATAAAAGTCAGAATCCAACCAGCATCCCACTGTTTATTCTCTTAGCTCTGAAAACCATAGCTGCAAACTGCAAAAACTGCATGAAATAGGAATACAGTGTACTTAAATAAACATAGTACATGATTGAGGTCACAGCTGGTACAAGAAAGCTGACATCAGTCTGAGGAAACAAGATGTCCAGTTTCACACACAGCTCTGTTTGCAGAATCCCCTGTGAATCCTGCCAGACTTTGTTTTGGTCACATTAACACATTTTTCGAGAAGAAATAAAACAGAAAAAAAAAAATAGAATTAGATGTTCTGTAATACATGGAGTTCCCTGCTTTGCTAATAACTTTTTAAGAAAAACATATCCGCAAAAAAAAAAAAAAAAAAAAAAAAAATCCCTTTAACGTAACAAGATGATATTGCAGGATTTCTTTTCTTTTTTCAGGGTGTAGAACAATTACTTTTTTTTTTATGATGATGCTAATTATTTCCAAGCTACATCAGTTACACCTTTCCAGCAACATAGTTAACTTAAAAAAAAAATCAGTCTTTCTGCAGTGGTCATTAGGCAAAGCCAGGGTACATCCTGTACAGTGTGCCAATCAATCCCAGGTAAGTTTTCATACCCTATGTAACGTCTTGTACTTTTTATCATTTTATAACCCCACCCTAACAGACCAATAGACAGAAAATCATAAATATAAAGAGGTGATAAAAATTATGCATGGTTTTCATAATTTGTTTACAAATAAAAATCTGAGAAGTATGAAACGCATTCGTATTTTAGCCCTTTGTTGAACCTCCTTTCATTGCTTTTACAGCTGCAAGTCCTTCTGGGTATCTTGTTCCAAACTGCAGACACTGATATTTTTTCTATCATTATTTAAATTAGATCAATCTCAGTGAAATTCCTAGTTTAGGTCTGGACTGTGACATTTTTTATTTTTACACGTGAATCTGTTTGCATCTAAACCATCCATCATTGGCTGACGTGAACCTCATCTCCTGTATGAAGCCATTTCTTTTAGATTCTAAGTGATTTTGTTTATTCATTCTTAATTGTACTGAAACCAAATTCTCTGTCCTTGCCTCCCCACATCATAATTATAATTCTTTGTTGTGCATAAAATTTTTGCTTAATGCTCCACTTGTCTGCCCTCTTAGTGATGAAGGTTTGTCGTTGTCCACCTCGACCATAACCTCGTCAGACCATCCTGATCTCGCGAGCTTTCAAGGTTTCACTCGCAGATAAGCCTGGAGACTTTCCGTTAAAGAAAATTTGGAGCCGTTCCCCAAACGAACGTCCAATCA
>NW_015150762.1:859031-871107 GCF_000732505.1 Cyprinodon variegatus | reverse complement strand
CTCCTGAGCACCTGCCCCCCAAAATGTCTGTGCACGCCTCTGCTTAAACGTCTTAACACCGTTCTCCACGACTTATTTGCTTTGTTCTTTGCAGAGCATCATGGAGACATTTACAGCTACATTTACTTGCGTACTTAAAAAAAACAAAACCAAAAAACACTTTAAGTAGGAGTTTAGTTCACTGTACTTTTTTGTTTTACTTAAGTGATATTCTTGTGAAATAATCACTACTGTTTCTTAAGTAAAATGTCTAGTAACTCTACCCACCAGGAGTAACCTGAGCTATTCAAGGTCAGGTAGAAATACAGTAAACAGTAGACTTTGTAGCTCAATGTTTATTTTTTTTTCTTTTCATCACAAAGTTTTGCTCTATCTACCACAGAGCTTGGTATTTTTAATTTTATGCTGAGAATTTTGACACAGAAAGCTTTCTTTCTGTCTGAATTTGTTATTTTGAAATCATTTTATCAGCATTTCTTCTTCTAATTTATACTTTAAATTCACATAACTCTCTGTCTGATGACATTTTAAACATCCAACAGTTTCTTTGTACTTGAGTAGCTATTTTAACAACTACTTTCTTACTCTTACTTAAGCAATTTCTTGGAAGACTACTCTGAACTTTTACTTAAGTAGAAAAGTATTAAATTAGTGCTATTTTAACTGTAGAAAAAGAAATGGGTACTCTTGTCGCCTTTGGCTGTTTGTTAGCTGGATTTCTCTAACAAATCTTGACAAAACCACTGGATCAATACTGGATTAATACTGAGATTAAATTGAAAAAGTGGGATTATAATGACTAGATAATTGACTTTTCGACGCAGGTGGTTGCACTGGATTTTATTTCATAGGTATCTAAGATAAAACTCCTCTACAAGAAATGAAGTACTTTTAGCATGACAAAAATGCAAAAAGTTTCAAAGGATATAAAAAGAAAAATATTTCAGAAAATAAAGGCTTACCCTTTACTTTTCTGTATATAAAGTGTTACCTGACAATAATGAGTTCATTTAAGTCTCAAAGATATTGCTTGATTTTGTAAATTGTGACTCTGCTGCCCTCTTGTGAATGAAGCACAGAATGCATTGCACAGTAGATGATTGCTGAGGAAGCAGAGTATTTCCTTCAGAGAGGCAGTCATATTTCCACACAATAAAAAAGGAAAACCAGGACACATAATCTCAGTTTGATAGCTCATCGCACTGTTTTATTCAATTACTGACATCTCAGGAGAAGACGAGAGCTTTGCAGCTCCGCAGTTGGTAAACCACTGTTTTTCTTCCTGTATTTTTTTTTATGTTTTTGTTTTTATCCTTTTTTTTGTTTGTTTTTAGTTTTTCATAGCGTTGATGCAACACTGAAAAAAGCGCTATTTCCAAACGAACACAGGTCCCTCGTTAGTGATATGTAAGAGGCAGAGAAAATCTCACCTGGACAGTTTTGCATGAAACATACCAATGAAAAAAAGGTTCAACCTTTTCTTTTGTCTTTTTTTTTGTAGTTTCACATATATTAATAAATATCAATACCAATAAACACTCGAAAAGAAAACAAAATATTAAGTCACAGGTACTGGAAAAAAGCTCCACCTTTAAATCACAATGATAAATGTACAAAACAATAGACATCTCATATAAATGTAATTTTTTTTCTTTTTTTTTTAAGCTAAGAGACTTGAATCTCACTTCAGAAGAAAGTAGTGGATAAAACTAAAGTCAGAGAATCAGTATTTCCTGAGGTTTATGGGTTCCCCTTTAAAGGCCAGAAGAGGGGAATGGCTTTTATGTTACCAGGAGATACTACAACAGGTCAAAGTGTACCTTTCAGGGCACCAGTCGGATTAAGGACGAGGAGTTTTTCCTGACAACACACCAGGATACTAAGTCATTATGAGCATTTCATTCTCTGCTCAGTCTGTTTAGGCCACAACAGGGTTTAAAACCATTTAAGTCATCTTAATCCTTAATAAATCTTTGCTGGTCCACTTTGAGAAGTTGTGAAGCTCCCCCTTGTTTTTTTTTTTCCTTAAATATTCCCATTTTAAATGCTGGAAGCCACCACAACACCAAGGCGACCGCATCCGGTCGTCATGGCACACTCTGACCCTGTGACCAAGTCAAAGAGGTCACGTCTGCAACCGCTGCAGTGAAACAACAGAAAGCAAAAATCTCTAACGGAATGAACACAGATCAGGGAGGGGAGAGAGATGAGAGGAGGGGGGGAAAAAAATAGGATGCAAAAATGAAAACGAACAGAAAACGCAAAATATTCTGAAAAACTGTACATGTAAACATCACACTTTCACTGAGTCCAAAACCAGAGAGGGAAAATACAAAGCTTCACACAGGTTTACAGTACAAACCCCTGCACAGAGCTACAGTCTCTTATCAGTGCAGGAGAGGCAACAACCCAAATAATATAAATAACAATAGAAGTTATACAGACCATCACAAAATGATAAGTTAAAACAGGCAAGGGCTAAAACCACTTTGATTTTTTTTAACAGTGCTGTACCCACAGAAAAAAGAAAGGTTCAAAACATCTTTTATCACTCTTTGTACAGCTATACAGTACATTTATCTGACCACTTTAGCAATCCACAAGCTACCAGGGCATTTTAGTCAACACCAATAGATTACATTGTCAAGTCAATACAAAGAGCAAAGTCATTGGGCGTCGTTGGAAAAATAACAAAACAACAACATGACAAGTTTTTTTTTTTTCATTCTTGATCACAGTAACTTCAGCACAGCTAAACATGTTTGCTCAGCGGGGACAGAGAACCGATCTGCAGGCGGATGTTTGGTTTCAAAGAAGGGCCTCAGCCTGGTGTCGCAAAGAGGATCTGCTACGGCAACAAACACAAAGGGAGACGTGGAAGACGTGTGAGCAATCGTCTGTGTTGACGTCGGTGTGAGTCCTGAGGGGTGTCGCAAAAATACAAGAGGCAAATTATCTTCACCTGGAGGAAGGAACCTTTCAGTTCTACTGCAGGAGAATTTAACGACCAGATTATAAAATCGGATAAACATTTAACATTATCAGCCAAGTGTTTCTATCCAAACACACTTCATTAATTGATCATAATCATTGCTACTACCTCTACAGTATATAGGTTTTGTACCATGCAGGTGTGCATTATATAATCTAATGTAAATCCCACATAGGGTAATTGATTTTCTGCATTTTGAAATTTTGTGCAGCACCCAGGGAGCAATCAGGGGTTAAGGGTTTTGCTCAGGAACCCAGAGTGGAGGCTGTGGGGATCAAACTGGTTACTTGCAACCTTCTCAGAGCACAAGCACACTGCTCTAACCCACTAGGCCAACACTCTCTAGTGTTTGTGTGCGGTTATGGTGCGGTATTGACTACAGGATAGCAGAATAACATCCGTAATGGAGAAAGCTATTGTTTGTGCCAATGTTTCAGGGACAGGATATGAAGACGTTGCTAGTAAACATTTTCAGACAGACCTAAGGAGGGGACCTTCACATTTAGCTCAGAGAAACCTAGAAAAAACAGCTCAATTTCTGATTCTAAACAAGTTGAGGACATGGCAACTAGAAAAAAAAACTGATAACACAGATTATTTGGAAGATTTGTCAAGAGAGTGCCTTTTCTTTTTTTAAAAATATGATTTTTGCAAAGCTGCATCTGAATGAACCATGAAAGAAAATTAATTCAGACAAATGAGACCAAGATAGAGATGTTTGGCCATAAGGTGCAGCAATGTGTTTGCTGACCACCAAATATAGTATAATCGCAACAACTGAAAAGCATGGTGGTAGAGGGATGATGGTGGGGTCTTGTTTAAGCAGCCCCAGCTCCTGGAAAACTTGCTGTGAACAGGTAGATGATGACCTTCTCTGCAAAGTACCATGAAGCCAGCTGAAGCTTCAGCCAAACTGGGTCATTAAAGTAACGATGGGAAGGTTCCTTCAGATGTTTCAACCTATTCTCATTATGAGTGCATGTGAAATCGTACGAAAAGTTATGCACCGTAATTTCGTACGTTTTGGACGTTTTTTTCGTCGCATGCGCATGTAGTTAGAGACATGAATAAGTGCTGATTGCACTGTTTTTCCCATTTTTACGTCCGTCCGCGGATCTTTTTTTTTTTCTGTCTGCCAGCACATGCGCACTGATGTGGTTTTTTGAGGAAAAACGTCCAAACATGTACGAAATAGTGTGCATAACTTTTCGTAAGATTTCATACGCACTCATAATGAGAATATGTTGGATGTTTATGCAAGCTGTTAAGTTACATGGTGTACTTAGCTCTGTGTCAGTCTTTGTTAGTAAACAATGGCACAGACAATATGGAACTGGTTATGTATTTTGTATAGATAAAGTTAGATTTAAATGATCTTAGAACCTGTGAGGAATTTAATTATTTTTATTGTGCAGATGTGTAAACCCTAAAGCAGCTTTTTTCCCATCATAGCAGAATCCACTTGCTTCGCAAATATATCATGCTCCTCTGAGAGTGACTGTTGCAGCAGCAGCAATTGCTAAATCATGTGCTAAATAGTGACATTCTTCAGTAACTGCCTATGCTGAGGATGGCAAATGTAAACCTGCAGGTCTTATACGTGTAAGAAAAGCTCTAAAACTTCAGGAAGAAGATGACATGAGCTCGAACAGTATTGGTTATAAATTATATTTATATCCTCCCATTTAGTTAACGCATTGGTTTAACTAAACATTTAATGCATTTTTAAATCAGCTGCCTGGTGTTCCAGACATTTTGCATGTAGTTTAATTTTGAGCCTCCGTTTTGAAACACCCCTCAGACAGGACGCACACAAAGAAGGACTTGTTTGCTATATTTTCAGACGTGCATGTGAACTGAAGCTGTGATCTTAAAGGAGGTATAAACACTGAAATCACCACCTTATATTTCCATAATCCTGAGCTATAAAGTGCTTCCAAACTTGCAATAGATGATAGAAAGTAAATGGAAATGTTAATTGGCCCGGGCATGAGAAGGAAAACAAATGAACCAGTAAGTCATGCATGCTTAACTTGGGACAGTAGACAAATGAAAAAAAAAGGTGTGTGAAAAGTTCGAAAGATGCAGAAATATATCTCTTTTAACTTCGGACAAAGCGATAAGGTGCAAGCCGCTTTCTGGCCGCTCGAAGAGTCATTGTCTTTAGGAATGTTTGAGCCCACTGAATTAAATCTTCACAGATTGATGTCGTACAAACTGGGTCACTCCACTTCCACTCCACAAACACGGCAAACATTAAGACAGCTGAAAAAAACACACGCACACCCACATACACACACAAACAAACTGTTTTTGTGCCAAGTGACTCACCAGTAGGAGATGTTTAACTGTGCTCCAGACCTGCTCTGACACATAAACGTGCACACCGTACAAACACACACCGTGGCAGAAAGCCGGGGGAGTAAACTGTTGCCATCACATCTTTTTTTTTTTTAAGAGATTGTCTCTTGCTTCTTCTCAAATAGCATGTGTCAGGACACGTCGAAGAACGCAGGGACGTAATTCAGAGTCTGACACAGCTAATGGTTGTCAGGACAGATGGACAGGCGGGGAGGAGAGGGGCGTGTGTGCTGACTGTGTGCTCTGCATTCGCTCATCTGTCAGTTACAGATGTGTCTGAGCTTCTCTCTGTGTGCCGTTTTTTTTTTTTTTTAAAACAGAAACAAAATCTGAAGCAATCGCTTCTTTTATAAAACAAAACACGCTAAATTAAAACAAGACGTGCAACATCAAGTCTTGTCTGCCAGGTCCTTTCTGTCACAGCAATAATGACTGATAGTGGCTCAGTCATGAGGTTAGCATTGACAACGAATGACAACATTGAAATTGGCTACAATGCTGCTTTAGATATTTCTTCTTTTTACAAACTTGACTGTTAGAGCGGGAGGGGGCTGAGGTGAAGTAAAATCCTCCTAAAACTCCTTCGTTTTAATAACATCAACTGATTAATTCAATATTGCACCTTTTGCACTGGTTCTTAACCAACAGTCTAAGTATTATATTATATTTTTTTTTTTCCTCCCTGACAAGTGCAGGTGCGTCTCAGTGAAAAATAGAATCAATGCAAAGATTATTTATTCTGATAGCTGAATGTAAAAGAAGTGAAACTCAACTAATTTATTTCACAAAGAAATATATTTCAAGCATTTACCTCTTTGGAGGCGGAGGATTGTGGTTTACAGCTATCCAATATTCTATTCTTAATATTACTCTCATACTTTTTCCTTCCGCCAAACTTTCCATTGAGATACATTGATACATGCCTCTGATCAGCCAGCTTCTGTAGCAGTGATATATTTTTTGGCTGGCCCTCCTTGTGGAGGTTGTGGATAATATTATGCTGAGAAACTGAAAGCTACGGAGCCCCTCTGATGACATGGTCAAAAAAAATTTTTAATTGTGGCCACGAAGTAGTATTTATTTTGTGCGCACGAAGTAGTATTTCCTGGCCACGCAATAAGTTTAACGTGCGAACGAAATACTTAATAATTAATAATATTAATATCATTCCTGGACATCTGGGTAAGCAAATCGAGCGCGCCTTCTCTAAAGGTCTAAGGCACGCTCGATTTGCTTACCCAGTCGGTCTCCGCCAGTCACGTGACATTTGTTGCTAAGACGCCATTTTAGGTGGAAAAGGCGTAGTGTAAACAACCGCAGCATAGCTAAACGAAGGACTAAAGGCCCGTTTACATAGCAGCCTGTCTAAGATAAGTCATTACAGTTAACATAAGCCTGAAAACAGGGGCGGATTTATTGATATAGGGTTAGGGTTAAGTATTTAGTGCGCACGTTAAACTTATTGCGTGGCCACAAAGTAGTATTTCGTGCGCACGTTATACTTATTGTGTGGCCGCGAAATACTACTTCGTGGCCACAATTAAACATTTTTTTTGACCATGTCATCAGAGGGGCTCCTTAGAAAGCAGCATTATTGTTAGTGATGTTTTTGCCTTTATAATAACTTGTTCTATTAAACCCTGTTTCCTCTGGTCTGTTGTATTGTTACAGCTAAAGAAACCCAGAGTTGTGTTTCTATGAAAATGGATTGTTACATCTTATGCAGTACTGCAACCAAGCATATTAAAAGGAAAGTTGAGTGGAGGGAAAACGTGTGACAGGCGAAGGTAAGGTGCATGAGAAATAGACAAGATCACAGCTTTAAGAGGCGTTGGGTAACAGAAATAAACACTTGAAATATAGCACATGAGTTTCACTTCGAATTCAGTTACGGAAATAAATTACCATTTCAATTCTATTCTACATCATTAACATTTATATCTGACTTCAATTTTTCATACCTGCATTTCCTAAACCCTCTCCTCCTTTGAATTAATTCAATTAAACAGCCTGCCAAAGACCTTTACGCAAAAATGAACTAAAAAATAAAGTCCACCTAGCTAAAGACATTCTTACAAATCTCTTTTTTGTCACTGTGTTTGTTTTTTTTTTCTTCTTTCGTTCTTACATTTTTTGGCATACATATACATCAGCAGCTGTTGAGGTTAACAGGGTGCCACTTCTTTTAGCAGCAATTCCTTCTTACACTTAGAAAAGACTCAATGCAGACAACCCAATTAAACCACGTCACCGCACACATACTTTACAGCGGTTTGAAACCAGAAAAGAGGAAAGGGTGCTGATTCACTAATTTCTTGCTGTTGGGATTAAACTAATCCAACACCGTACTCTGTGTTTCAATCCACATCATTTGTTTGTGGGGGTTTTTGTGACCGATCATCGCTTCCTGAGACAAATGGAGGTTCCACTGGTGTGATGAAGTTGATGAGATGAATGGCTACACAAAGCAGGGCACTAAGGTCAACCAAATGCATAAATCATGTTTCAGCCCGTGATATGTTTTGGCCTGTCCGACATAACATAACCTTGTGGGAACAAGTGAAGGTACTATACCTATATGACCCACTATGCACAGCAGTATCACTCGTGTGGGTTTGTCTCTTTGTGTGTGAAAGTCTGACAGAATGTGTGAAACACGGAGCGACAGAGAAGGACAGGCTGAGGGGAGGAAAGGGCGTTGGCACGGTTTGGCTTGGACTCAGTTCTGCTGCAGAATCAGGTTTTCCAGCTCATCTGCAGAGCGGAGCAGGAAGGCCGCAGACTCCCGGTACCCGGCGATGAGCTGCCTCACCGCCGTCACCTCCGGAGGGCTGAGCTGGGCGGAGGTCCCGCCGCCACCTCCTCCCTGACCGTGACTGTTGGATGTGGAGGAGGAGGAGTTTGGGCCGACGGACTTCATGCTCAGGTCTGTGGGACCTGTGGAAATAACAAAAAAGGTTATCGAACATTAGATTCAGCAATACCTAAGCAAGAGTTCTGGTTAAAAGAAAATGTTTCAAAAAGTTTAAAATGATCTCTTTCATAAAGGAACATTTTCAGCCCAATTTCTAAGGTATAAAAACAGAGGAATAAAATAAAAAAAATGGACGAATGGACAGATGAACCTTTCAGATAAATGGTTAAAGAATAAAATGAAATAAATTTCTCTGGAAACATTTAGTTTCACTATTATTAAAACTTGGAATAATTACAAAACAGGTCAATAAAGCAGGAAGATCTAAGATAATCATGATAGGAGATGAAATGTAAGCAAGACAGCAGCTATTCAGCCAAACCACCTAATATCTAAAGTCCGAACAACAATTAAAAACTTTAGTAAACTGTAAAAAACAAGGCTGAACAAACATAAAGTTCATTTAAATAAAATATCTACAAAGCTGACCCTTACAGAGCTGAGGTAATTTATTCAGTTGGAGATTTTCCTGTTTTTTTGTATCGTTAAAAATAGGCTTCTTGGTGCCTATACATGTGTAAACTGCTGTATAATGATTTATTCTCCATACATCTTATCATTGACAAAATAAATTAAAAACTTTGTCACAATGGAGCGTTCTTCTGGGGAATATTAGGTTCTGACATTTATGTGCATGCTTCTTGACCCGTTCCATGTTTTTTTTAATAGCTTTATGTAAAATTCTTATGTTGAACCATTTAAAACCGATTAAACATTGAGACTGGAGATATGTTTGATGTGTGAGTAGCAGCAGAAAATAAATTCTGTAAGACTTGAAGCCTAAAATAATAAAATGTGTTATTTAAATAATATCCATGTTGTAATTTAGCTTAAAGATCAAAAGAAGCTAACTGATATAAATATAGATCAATATACAAACATGATTAAGTTGAGGATGTAAAGATTTCTTTACCCTCATCATAACAATTGTATGTTAGCATGTAGGGTATTGATTGCTTAATATAAAAGTAAACATTGAAAAATTAATTTTCTAATTTAGTTTTTTTGTTAGATGGAAATGTTGAGACAGTGACAATAAAGTCTGACCCAATAAATAAAGAAAATTGTTCATGTGCCATCAAATTCTTAAGGAAATATTGTACGTTATTAAGGATTTACTTTAAAAGTTTGTATAAAAAATGTTTTTTTAGGCTGCTCCTTCATAATGTTGGGGGGGTTTTCAAACAATAGAAAAATCCAATGTTTGTTAGTGACTTCAGTTCTTGTTTGCGGGTCCCAATACAGGTCTGATGTTAAGGACTCGTACCATCGATCCCCTAACTGCATTTTCTCCTCTCACTTTACATTAAATTATTCAGGTTGATGCAGCTTCTTCTTTCTGTCATTCATATTGCAGTGGCGATTTCTCATGGAATACTAGGGAGGCTAAACCTCCCCTGTAAATTTCGTAAAATTATTGGTAAAATATGATTTGCTGAACTTTATAAATGTCATTAAACTGCATTAAATATGCGCTAAAATGTGCCTGATTTCATTAGTATGTTCATTAGCTGTTTATTCAGCTCTCAGACACCATCTCCCCTTTGCAGCAGCAGGAAGCTGCCTGTCAGCCTCCATGAGAAATTCCTGTTGAGGTTTGAGCCTCGGTCTAGAGTCCTGCAACGGGTCGGGTACCCGCGGGTCCCCGACGGGTCACCCGCTAAAATGCTCTTTTGCGGGTGAAAAATACATAAATAAAAATAAACGGGTCGGGCGGATAGTTTTTTAGTGCGGGCGGGTAGTTGGTGATTTTTTTTTATGCGTGTGTGTTGTTATGGACATCAGAAATGTTATATTAATCAGGCACTGGAGTTGTAGCTTAAAGCCCTGCCGGCAGTGTGGGCTCCCCTCCAAAAAGGCCACAGTCAGTGCATACACGTCTGCTGCAGTGTTAATGGCGCTGCTCTGCAGCGCAGCGTGCTATAGCCTATTACTTGATGTGTTAACGGGTCGGGTTGCGGGTTAAATATCAACGGGTCGGGTCGGGTTCGGATTTGAATTGAAGACATCCGCGGGTGACGGGTCGGGTTCGGTAGTCATCCTAACGGGTTCGGGCGGGTGCGGGACTCGACCCGTGCAGGACTCTACCTCGGTCTATTGAAGTAAGCAGCCAGAAAGTAGAGCCCTGATAGGATAACATGCAAAATACATCGCTTCCTGTGAGGCTAAACCTCTTAGCAACACAATCCCAAACCAGCCCCTAAATACTAACACTAAGCATTGACCCTCTGTTTGCGCGTTCCTGTTGAGGGTCCGACATATTAAGGGTCATCCTATAGCCCGTAGTGGGTAGTGGGCAAGTGGATCGTTCAGCTTTAAATACCAAATCTGCATCAGTGCAAACTTGCTGGAATTTTGCAGTGAGTGAAATGGTGACCTAATGGTAGAGGAAACACGTGCGCATATCTAAGTTCGGCTGGTTTTGTGCGTCTTTGTCACACTGACCGAAAATCACAAGGTAGGAAAAACAAAAAACATTCAGAAATATATATATAAACATAGAAACATTCCAAAAGAGAAGTTTAAATATTTAAATTAACTTAAGACAGGGGCGAATGTTTGATTGCATATCAACCTGCGCCACAGAGCTACAGCCATGGATATGTGGCGTCACTGTGTTGCCATAGCAACGACTGCTTTCCCTGCTATGAGTGTGATTTCGTTAGAAGTTAAGGGTTGATGCTAGGGGACGGTTTGGGATTAGGGCAGCGAGTCTCTGGAGCAGGACCTCTGGATGCTCGATGCTGATTGGCAAACATACTTAATGATTTTAGACTGACAGTGGCTCAAAAGCGAGGAAGTTTTCTTTAGGAGTCGAGAGTGGAAGTGATCATTCAGTCAGAACAGTCACCTCTGAGCCTCCCTGGTTTCAGAGAGCAGCAGCCGTCACTTTCATATTGTTCCTTCATCAGGAAAAGTTTAAAATTCTTGACAGGACAGGCAGAGGGAAGCTGATAAAAATGACTTTAAGGTAGTAAAAAGTTCTAATATATCATTACAATTTAGGAGAACAAGCCTGTCAATTCATTAATTTAATAACTTACTCCACCTGCTGCCCCACTTCTTGGGCCATTTTTTGTTTTCACTGACCCAAACTCACCATTGGTTTGTGCAGCATTAGAGCTCTGCTGGGTGCTGCCAACTGTCCCATATCCCCGCAGGTTGTAGTTGAGGCCTCCGTTGGTGTAAAGTTGGTCTTGGGCAAAAGCCGCACTGGCTATGGCGAACCCTGATGGCGCAACAGGGGCAGGATCCCTCGGGATGGGTTTGTCAACGGAGGCGGGCTCATCCTAGGAAGAGTATGAGCATTTTTATTAGGAGTAGAACAATACACACAGCTTATGCATATCACTATGTTGACCTACTAAACATATTTGCTGCCCTGCGTTGTGAGCAGGATGGTAGTGGAAGTAAAATCAAAAATCCAAAAGCTAAAGTGAGGCTTTTTGCACATGAGGGGTGTCTTTAAATGTGTAGAACTTGTTCACATTGCAACCACAGTTTAGAGAACGTCTGCCAACATTTGGAATCAGGGTTGGTAAAGAGCACATTTTACATTTCGACACAATCAAAAGAACACCAAGGTGTGGAATATAGCACTATAGGTAATAATAACAATAATAATACATTTCATTTTAAAGTGACTTTCAGAGCTTTCAAGAACATTATACAAATCAACCAGTTTGTAACAGTTTGTATTTTTACACAAATATCTGTACTTTCTACTCCTTACATTTAAAAAAATTGGC
>NW_015150762.1:855157-858513 GCF_000732505.1 Cyprinodon variegatus | reverse complement strand
TCAGTACTTCCACTTTTACCAGAGTATTTTTTAACACAAGTATCTGTACTTTTACTCAAGTACGGAAAGTGAGTACTTTTGCCATCTCTGCAGGTAAGCAATGCACCTGGCTATGTATACTGTATGATGTTGATATGGATTTATCAGCCCAGCATAATCAATTATCTTGTGTTCTGGTTCTAAAGTTTATATTTGAATCGTTGGTGTATTTCTCACTCAACAAGAAAACGCATGGGTCTCCTAACAGGTCGTTTACTCCTCTGGATCTATACCCAAAAAATACGAGGAACTGTGTTTTATTTCACCTTTCTGTCCCAAAGGTTTGCTCAGGTCAAACTTTCTCACATTGTTATTCCCGGCTTATTTTTTTCCTGATAGTAACAGAAAAAAATACCAAGAAATGTACTTGCTGTCTAATATACTCTTCCCAACAACAGGTGTAATGATGAACAAATAATCCATCTGGTTTGTTCCTTAGTTGTCATGATACTGTGCCTCATTGGTGGATAGCTTCTTTTTGGTGCATTTTTTGTGATATTTAAAAGTATATTCTCCCTAATCCATCCTGGGTGGATTTAGACACACTGCCTGCCCAGACATTTACCGTCGGTTGGTAGACATCGAGCCGCATCCTCTTGGCAGCATTTCGGGTTTCGCTCTCGCAGGCGGCAGCGAGGATATTCTCAGCCATGGCAGAGGTGAGGTGAGGGGGAGTTGGCCGGATCTGCCGACAGGGTCAGCAGTATCATGAGAACACATTTTTCAGACAAATGTGTAAATATCAGATGGAAAAACTAACAGAGCTTTGAACTTTTTTTTTTTTTTTTTTTTACCTCGAAGCCGCCTTTTTTCATGCGGCGACAGGATTTGAGGTAGGTGCGGATGCGCTTACGGGAGCGCTCCTGGAACTCTGGGAATTGGCGGCTGCAGGACTCGATGATGGCCTGGATCTTCTCCTTGGGCTGCTTGGAGATGGGCACCATGCGGTCCAGATTCTCATCCACAAACAGACGCACAAACATCTGACAGACACCATAAGCGCGGGGGAGGGGAAAGAGGGGATGTAGAGCAGAAAGAATGGAAAGAGGGGGAGCAGGGTCGAATTGTGGGTGCAAGTTGAAACAAAAGAGAGAAAAGAGGAGGCGGGGATGATGGGGGAGGCAGAGAGAGGAGGAAAAGGAAATAAAGCGGATATAATCTCTCATGTTTGCTTTCCCCCAACATTAGCATTTCTCCAACTCTACTGTTATATTGGTTTTTCTATGGTTTCTATATGCTCATACAGCAGAGCACACAAAGCAAGGTGTTCTGGTTTTCTCATCTTTGTATTAACATATATAATGTCAGCCACAGGTAAAAGTACATTTCACTGTAAACTACATGAACACCTAGGTTTGCCCATTTAACTACATCAACTGCCTCTGAATCAAACCCCTTAATAAATCACCCTTGTTGGACCCTTTTAGTTTTAGAAATTAGAAGCTTTTTTCCATTTATTTCAAAGGAAAAATTCATTTTTCACCCCAAAAAATAGAGAAATTACATCATTCAGCATTTAGAAAGTCTGAAGAGTTTGACAAAAATTCATAAATAGTTATAGCTTTCAGTGAAAATCACAGCACTAGTGTCTGAAAAGGAAAACAATTCTGAATCCCGAGAACATAAAAGAGACTAAATAAACCAGAACCAAAAAGACGCCTTGGTAAAAAGTGAGTCAGAACCAAGACTGATCAGCCTTTTCAGATTTTGTTGCAAATAATGCAGCAAAATCTGAAAAGGAAAAGGCTGAAACTACAGCGCTTTGCCTGAGACTGCTCCATCAGCAAAGCTGAGAGATGGGTGTGGGCGTGATCCAGCTGATTCCACAAGTGAGACAAATTAGGTTCTGTTTCTGTTCTGCTCTAGCAGAAAATCCTGAAGGGGATGGATTTGCAGCAAAACTGTTTAGCTTAGTGGTTTATTGTTACATGATCTACCATAGTGGGGGCAGGATAGTTAACTTCTCCATTATTGGGGACACGTTTAACTGGTTACTCACATTGAAGGCTTTGAGTCTCTCAGGGTCCATCCCCTCAGCGTCATTGATCTTATCGTTGTCATCATGGTCATCGTGATCGTCGTCGTCATCGTCAATTATCTGCGCCCGACCAGAGGTCAAGTCCTCGGCACTCATGCTCAGTTCTGTTTTCACCAAGTCATAGCTCCCTGAGTTGTAAGGGGGTGACTGAAGAAAACATAAAATGCTCTTATCATAAATTAACAACTAATAAAGCAGAACAGTAGATGAAAATCTCTGTTATTTGCTGACCTTGTTGGAGAACTCTGTTTTGATGGGGAACTTCTTGTTTGGGTCTGCAGCGTAGCTGTTTGGCGGTGAGTTCCCGGCCGGCAGCAGTCTGTCGCTAAGATTAACCGGCTGCTGATCCTCCGACGAAGACGAGGACGAGGTGGTGCTGAAGTCCAGGGGAGCGCTCAGCCCATTCTCTGCTACCTCCCCGTAGGAAGCGCCTCCATCTGGGGGGTTTGCACCCACAGCCAGCACCTCTGGGGAGGTCAGGGCTGGCAGCCCGTTGGCGCTGCTGCTCTCTGAAGAGTCATCATCTGGCAGAGAGGGTGAAGATGCATCCGATGAGCTGTGTGAGTTCTCTGACATCCTTTAGCATTAATTCAGCCTTGTTTACTACAAAAAGCATGGGGGGTGGGGAGAGGGTAACACTAAGACTAGGGACTTCCTGCTTAATGCTGTGTGCTCTGAATTTACAAAAGAAGTCTGCATTAGGATCAGCTGTCAGAAAATAATAAAAGTTAAATTTAAAAAAGAAAATGTTAAGAGGGTTTAACAGCAGAGAGAGAAATTAGGATAACCAGAAACCCTTTTTTTTTTTTTTTTGGGAGGGAGGGGGGCTTGACGTCCTACGTCTAGGAACTGCTTTTAAATAGGATAAATGAGCTGACGTGATTCGTGCATGCTGCAGATAGAAATGAATGAAACAAAATCATTCTTCTGTGAAACTGTTTTACTCCATTCTGAATCTTATCTAATCTGGTCTTTGTCCCACTTAACGATCTGGACCATGAAAGCAAGGGGTGCACAGTGGACATGGGCTGCACCCACTGGAAAAGTGGATTTATCTGGATTAGTCCACTAAGAAACAGGCAAGCTGTTCCATGCATACCAATCTGTACAGTTTGTACTGTACAGGACTTTTTGTATCAGAAAAGATGTAAACAAAGAGAAACATAAATATAAAAAAATAAGTGAAGGTAACATTTTTAAATTCCAGTCTCTGTAACTATTTTTTATATTTGTGTAAAATAAAGAATTTTTGCCAACTATGAAAAAATCTGTCAATAAC
>NW_015150762.1:826317-854344 GCF_000732505.1 Cyprinodon variegatus | reverse complement strand
ACTTTTTAAAAAGTGAATATTGCTATAAAGTACGGTGTTTTAAAACTAATTGTCTAAATTATTTGGAAAGATTCATTTTATAGAAAAATATATATCAATTCAGTAATAATTTCGAATCAGCGAAAATGTGGAGTTCCACAGGGTTTCATGTTGGGCCCCGAGCTTTCGTTTACACCTAAGACTGATTGCAGATGATCTTTTTTATTTATTAACGAAGTTAAAACTAGATTTTTCATTTTTGGTTCAGTTTAAAAAACGTTATTCTAAGCGAACGATAGATCACATAGGTCTATATTAAATATAGCATTCATATGAAGCAGAAATGCTCAAATCTGTTAGTTTTGTACCAAATCCAAGATCCTAACCTATCCTAACCACGCCGCGCCTGCCCCTTTTGGCAAGGGGATATGAGAGTCATATTGAGATAATTTCTGGTAAAAGCTGAGAAAAAGTGTTTATATTTAGAAACTAATCTAAACAATAAGAGCTAGATCAGCCATTGTTTTTTTTAGGGGAAGAGAGGCATCACAGCAAAGGCACCATTAATGGCACCCTGACTAATATTTCATAACAAATAAATAGTTTATAGTGTGAAAGACAATATATCATCATGTATTAACCTATAGTTTACCTTAGAAGGCTTAAAAAGCTTGACATAGAACATTTAAAGAAACTTTGGCTTAAATGTTTGTGCCGTTTTCTTAGTCGTAGTATGAGAGGGGGTATGTCACAGGGCTGTAAAACTAACAGGGACCAATACCTCACCTAAAATAAAACCAATAGAATTAAAGCCATAAAATAAATCTAGAAACATCTTCTTCAATACCTCATTCATCCTTGAGTAATGCTTCATAGTCTTACCATCCTCCTCTTTGACAATGGCGGCCGGGTTGCTGACCCGCTCTCCATTGGGTGACCTCGGTTCAGGCACTGCTGGCTGTTCAGCTGCAACCCAAGTGGGCTCAGCGTTATTCATTTCCTCGCTGCTCACCGAACTGTCATCCTGAGGGGTAATTATTTAACAGAAAGGATTTCAGACCTAGGAACAAATAGGCAAAACGAGATAACTGATATAGTGCCTTAAAAAGTAAATTTTTTCCCCCGGATGGCTAGTTTCTAAACAATACAAATAAAAATCTTAAAAGTGTACCGTGCCTAGCTTTGGCTCAAATCTTTAAAGAAGCACGTCTCCTTGTGATTATAGCTACAAGCTTCTTTTAAGGTTTATCTCTACTTACTTTTTGTATATGTAGAAACCAAAGTATTTCCCATTCATATTTGTGAGATTAGCTCAATTGTATTCACATTCACAAAGGGTCATACATAAGATCTAAAGTCTGGACTTTGACTAGGACCTTAGGTCAGACCAGGATATGCTTTAATCAGGGACATTTTAATGTAGTTCTAACTAAAACCAGTTATCTTCCAGGGTTGACTGAGTTCCTCCTCTTGCTTGCTGGAACTAGCTTTCCTGGCAGTAAGAAAAAACATATTTTACTGCATGGATGGTGTGTTCACAACTTTTTTTTCCAATTAGGGCAAATAAAATGTAGCCACAAAGGTCAATATGGGTACAATCTGCTAAGAGCACCTTCTTAAACATCTTTTCTGTGTCACTTGCATTACTTTGAGAAAACTGTTTACAAAATCAAGAACCTTTTTCGCTAGGCCAGACTTAGAGCTTCAAGACCATAATTTTTTTGTAATAGATTTCTTTATGCAAACATTGTTGTCAGGATTCCTGTCTTTGTATATATTTTTTCTGTGTTTATCTCCCTTCCTCCACCAGGAGGCGCCTGGTTCTGGTCCGCCTCCCTACACACCTGCTGTGAGTTATCCTCGTTAACGGAGCGCTCTTAAGCTGCTGACTGCCACTACCTCGACGCCAGAGTGTTTGCCAGTTTTGGGTACTCTAGCCAAGCTGAGTCAAACTGAGTTCTTGTCAACCTGAGTTTTAATCTTGTTTTTGTCTTTGCCTCTCGGCAGGAAGTCATCCTGCAAACTGGATTTTTCTGACCTTCTCTCCCTGGAAGGATCATCTGAGCTTCAAGCTGAGTTGAGGATTTAAACAGGAGGTTTGAATCAACTTTTTCTTTAAGAGATTGTTTGAGCTTCACACTGAGCAAGGGATTCATCTCCACTACGACCCGTTCAAGTACCGCAGGAAATCTAAGTGGCAGTCAGCTTCTCCGTTCACCTACAGACAATCACATTCTGGGTAAACCCTGTCCGTCCTCCACTGAATCAGACAAACACTGGAACTACCGCACACAGACTGGAATCAAAGAGTCAACGACTTCTCTGGAAATGTGAGTCAGCAATTTATTTCTCCTCTTCAAGTTCGATAATCTAATTTCCCACTGAGCCTGAACTAACTGCAGTGTCTTCCCCTCACCTTTCAGTTCCGGTTGAGCAGTGTTCAGAGCAACACTGGATTCTTCACAATCTCCTAAATGAACCTGTTAAACCTTTTCCCTAGTCTCCCTGTTTGGTCTTCTGCATTTGGGTCTGATCTTGCATTAAATCATGACAATTGTACTGCAAATAAAACTAAAAGATTAGATTAATTTAGATGAGTGTTTCAAATTTGTTGGAGGTTTTCTTAATTTAAAAACTCTGTATTTGTTCTAAATTGTCTGCCTTAAAGACTTTGTCTTGCTCTATTACATAAAAATACAATAAAATACACAGAATGTTGCTGTGGTTGCAAAATATGCAGAGGTTTAACTGATAAGAATAGTTTTTGGGATCACTACGAGTATGAGAAACAATAAACTTTTTATCTGAGCAAATCCAAAGGCTGTTTGAGAGGGGATCATTTGCTTAAACAATGCCTTGATTATCCTGAGTGGTTTGAAAGCTTTTGTGCAGATAGATGGTTTGATATAAAAGCCTCTTATTGGCCTCATATTCCCTTGTTCTGCTAAATAAATGCTCCAGAAAACCCTCAAATAAAAAATAAACTGTCAATTATAATGAAATAAATTGTTTAATTCTTACTGAGCTGACCAAATTTATAAATTTTTAATTGTGTTGCTAGGCAGAGCAGGAGAAAGAAAGATGGGCCTATTGGGTCTCTCTCTTTACTATGTTTCTTGGATCATAGCTATTTTTAACTCCCTTACGCAGGGACCATAAGATGCCTGTTGTAGTGCAACAAAAACATGAGTACAACACTGGTGTAAAGATTATAAAAATTACTGCTAAATAATCGTGCAGATAACTCAAAGCCTAACCCGACCTTTAGACCTACAGGGCGCACCAAAAAGAAATGCTTCCACACAGGGAAAAAGGCCAGTTTGCTTACAAATGACCCGCATTTACTCCGTCATGTGTCAGCTGGCGTCTCGCTCAGAGGGAGCGCAGCTACCCCTGTGTGTGAGTGGAAGGGAGCAGAAATACGTGTTGTCATCTCATTTCCCTCACACGAACAGACAAATAGGCCCAAACCCCTGGGAATACGAGTCCATCCTGCTGTAGGAGGGTTTGTGGAGGACTGGAATGCTCACTGACAGCTCTATTAGGCACTAAGTGAGCCATGCAGGATTAAAAACAGTCTCTAATCACAATGATTCCAAATAACATTAACATCTAGGATTTAAAAGAACATACAACTAATGCAGGAGAGTTGAGATTACCGCATCCTATGTACATTATCACAAATAGGTCAAGCAAAGAGGATATTGTACTGCAGAGTATGAACATATATTTTTTAAATAAAGTTACAGAACCTAAAACTCACTCATACACAATGTGTGCAGCATGAAGACTCATCTTACTGTAAGTGGGTGTAGAGCAAATAAATTCAATATTGATTTTATACAATTTGTCTTTTTCTATAAACCGTTCACTCCACGAACATGCCAAGTCTGGAGGAACAACATGCACATTACTTTTTTAAACAAAAAGCTGCAGCAATCCGAGCCGGTTGCTGTTTTAACAGGTAAACTCGAGCAGTACAGAAAGTGAATCTATTCCTCTGTGTCTCCTGCAATGCTGACATACCTCTTTATAAGGTTAATTATTTAAAAACTGGTCCTATTAAAACTGAAGCAGTGATGGGAATATGTTCCTCTGTACTCACCCACAGATCACAGTCTGACTCGTCCTGGCTGTTTAATCCTAATTGTTGGAGACTGAGGCCTACATCATCATGACCAAGAGCTGCTTCCCTGCACTTCAGTGGGAGCAGTTCTTGAGTGTTTCTGTCACAGCGGCGACATGTGGGAGGGGTCTTAAACCTGTGACGTCACTCTCATAAAAGCTTTCCTAAATCCTCTCCTCACACATCGCTCCTCCTCCCAGCAGGAGGATCACTCTCCTTATTTAATGCTAAATTCAAAGTTGGGGAACAGGAAGCTCTGATTAACCTGCGCAGAACATATTTGCCTCTCACAGCTTTAAAAGAGAATAAACCTGAGGATTTGCACAGATATGGATTTTGCTGCATAGTTGGCGTGTTGTATAATGAGAAAAGCTTGGGTTAAAACATCATGTCACAGAGAGGTGCACTCACCCTCTCAGGGGCTGTCATGCACTGCAGTTTCATCTGCTTCAGGTAGGTGGCAGTTAGAGGCATGTTGTAGTCAATGAGGTCGGGGACCAGGGAGGTGGGTCGGTCATTTTCTAACAAGGAAAAACATGAAAAACACAATCACATGATTATATCGTCCATGATTACTTAAAGAACCATGTAAAGGATTCTATATTAACATAAACATAAAGCTCAACTATGCACACCTTTGTTGTTTTATGTGGAATCACTTCCTGTGGAAAGTCTTCAATCAGTTATTTTACTCTTTTTAATCAATATCTGGGGAAAAAAATTATATTTAGCTGCAAGACACCCCCTTCATACCCTTCCTTTACCGGGAAGCACCCTTTCTCAGGTCCTTAGCTTCCTCTGTTTGGAAGAATACCAAGCACAGACTTCTATGCTTTATTTTATTTTTTATGTTTTTTATATTTTTACATAGTATTATTATTTAAAATATCTTCATGGAGAGAAAAGTGAAACTTAGCTCTGTTTTTTTGCAAACTTTTATCGTTATTTTTTCCTAAACATTATTATCATCCTGAAATCTTTGCAGAACACCACTGAATCAATTGTAATTATAATTAAGTACTTTATGAAATCATTATTTCAATGTGTCATTAATTAATTTAAAACACATATAGTTAATTAAATAAGTCTCAATGAAATATATTAATTTAATTTTATTAAGTAAATAAAATTATTTCATAATATATTAGAAATAAATTATGAAATAATTATATTCACTTTATGACTTTATGAAAATATTGATGTATTTAACTCGGATATAATCATTTATATTGTGTATTTATTTCCAGTTTTAATAAATTAAGGACACATTTAATTATTTTATTATTATTCTGTTTATTGTATTGCAGCACTCATCGCTCTCCATAGACATCTGTCTTACTGCTTAACCTGACAATAAAATGAGTGCCTGTGGAAACATGCTGGGTTTTTTTCAGGCTGGGCTCTTATTATTGTTATTGGAATGAAACCATTTAAAGTTTCTTGGCCATTTAGGAATTATTTTTTAATCACACATCTGTTTAATAGCTCTTAAACCTGCTGAGGCTTTGTTTTCCTTCTGTTTAGGTGTTGATGGACTTTTTTTTCCTCTAGTTAAATTTAGTTTTTTAATAAATATCTACTCCTCTTTCTGCCCATTTGTCTTTCATTTATTATGCTTTGAGTTTGCTGCTTCCAACATATTGCTTTTTTTCCCCTTTTACATCCTGCCCATGTATTGTACCTGATATAAATTATAGATCCTGGAAGCTCTCTAGTTCAGGCTATGTTTTCTCTCTGACAGCAACTACTTTATACTGGAGACATATTTGCATAATTAGACTGATGCTGGTATTCGTTTAGGAAATAAAAACTACCCAAGGTGTCTATACTCTTATATCTGCGTCATCCCGAAGATGTGAAATTAATTATAGTAATCTAAAGTCCAAGCAGAATGTTCCAATCTTAAATTAAATATTTCAGTTCATATTTATGAACTGATATCAGGACCTAAACATCTTAATTGAAAGATCAATAAATTCTTATCTCTAACAGAATATCCTTAATGTCCGGCCATATGACCTCAAGCCTCGTCAAACTGTAGAGGTAAATCTAACTGAGATTCAGTGACTAGGCATTAAAACAGCTTTCAATGATTGAAAAACCCTCCAAGCCGACTGAATTATAACTATTATAGCAATCAATTGGAGAACAAAATTGTTGCTGCCAAGGGCTGCAAAACTAGTTTTTAGGTTAAAAATACACGATATAGGCTTAGTTTGATTGTAAATGTTCCACAAACTCTAATGTTTGTTGGGTATGGACGAAAATACAGGCAATAAAAATTACTGTTATCTTTAATTTATAGAAAATTAGAGGACAGTCCAGGAGGTCAGTGGAATAACTCAGGAGTTTGTTTGTTTTTTCATGATATATGTTTAAAAAAAAAAGAAATAATAAGAAATAATGTAATAACAACACCCATAAAGGAAAACACTTTCTTCGGACTGACTCCATAAAACTACTTTCAGCATCAGGACCCCTGAAGAGAAAGAAAAAGACATATCTGCTGGCCGAACAGACCCACTTAACTCTGGAAACTTCTTAAATTTAACAAAAGAACAAAGAATACAGCCACAGAGGCGCCACGCTGTTGAGCTTAGAAAATTTTTACATCATGGGAGAATAGAGGAACAGTTTTTCTTGATGGCTGCTTCAGCTGGTTTTCTTAGAGCTGTTGAAAGAGGCTACCCCACAGCACAGCAGCTAACACAACACAGACCAAGTCACTGTTTACTGCAGTTCAACTTAGCCTTTTATAGCACATTTTGAAATTGGTCAACATTTGACCATCTGTTGCCAACTTGAAACACATTAAAGGAAACAATGGAGTGGTGGCTATCTGCAGTCCCTGCTCCTTCCACTAGAGGGACTCTAAAATCATGTTTCAGGGGTTTATACAATCCCAGGGAGTCAGTCCTCTTGAGTCTTTGTTACATCATGTCAGTGATGGATTTACACACGTTTTTTAATGGGAGCTCCATTCAGAAGCAATTCAAACACCTTATATCACTTTAGCTCATTTCAATATCTGACAGGATGATGAAGAACTTACACTTTATAGCTTTAAGGTTTCCTGATGGAGTAAACATAAAATGATGTCTGGTTATATGATTTATTGCAACATAATTACATAAAATATAAGCCATCATGTAACAGAATAAGAGCTTAACAAGCAGACATGGTCGGTCTTCAAACAGAGCTGTGTTTAATGATTCCTCTGCAGGTCACGTGTGAGTTTTTACCTTTGAACTCCGCAGTGCTGGGGTTAATGTGCATCCTCTTCTGACACTCTCCGCAGCTCATTAGGAACCGAGTCACCGCCTCTCTGGGCAGAAAGGCATAGGTTTCCGCTATCTGCGCCAGAAGAGCAGGAGAAGTGAGAGTTATTATGGCTGTGGCTCGACTGGAACTATGTGATTCAGGGTTTTATTTTATGCAGGGTGCACGTGTGAAAGTTGTGTTTCAGATTTAGGTGTTATCTCAACATGACACAAAGGAGGAATCCTCCCTTCAGGCGGGAGCTGGAGCCCTCGGATGGCCCACGTCCAGCTCCAGTATTTTATATTCCTAGTGTTTTCTCCTGCTTCCTCAGGTGCACCTACTCCTCCTCTGTTTGTCTCCATTGCTTTGCCACCCTCCTCACGTCACCCCCTCTGGCGTTTCCCTACAAAACGCGACCTTCACGTGACCATGGAGATGGCAGTGGGGGGTGCCCACCATCCCGTTCACTCTGCCTCCACTAACCCCACCCTCTCTTCGCTGCCCCTTGAGGCAGCAGGGAGGGAAAGGCCACCCAGAGAAGCGTGCACCTCCCAGAAGGCCACAGTGACAGCTCCATATTATCCCCTGCCCCAGTAATGCTGCCTCCTCAAAAGGGTACACTCTATGAGACGTGACAGGACCTCTCTACAGGGCAGGACAATTTTTAAATTCCTGGTGGAGTAGAAGGAGAGGAGGGGTGTCCTAAACAACCCCAATACAGCATCTGTACCTCTGAGGCCTGAAACAAAGATCTGCTGTCAGGGCAACACAGGCAACCATAAGACCACAACTCACTTTTATTTTTTTCATTATGACAGACTGCCTTTGTTCCAGAAATATGGAATATGTGACAACAAAAAAAAAAAAAGCATCACAAGTACTTTGTTTTTTCTGGCAACGCTGGCTGGTTGTTGCCCTGGTAACTCCTGATGTTATAAATGAAACATTATACTCCCAGAGCTGGTCTTATCCTCTGCTTTAAATGTGAAGAATACGGTATAGTTCACCGTCGTTCCCTCGGTGGATTAAAAATGAACCCGCCAGGGCTGGAGAGTTTTGCATCTTGGCAATATTTTAACTGGAACTCTTCCTGTAAACTTTGTTTATTTTCATTTATCATAAGGAATTAGATTCGCAGGAAACACAAGGGGAAAGAAATGGCTGCAAAAAGTTCAGTGGTGGTTTTAAAAGCACTATGGCACAACACCCAGGGTGGCACAACTAGGGGGTGTGGCATGAGCATCTCAAGAAACGTAGTGTTAGGTTATGACTTGGTATCTGTTTCATTGCTTCTGGTTCAATATTAAGTTAAAAGGTTTATTTATTTCTACAAGGGACCGTAAGCCGGTTTGATCACCTACTAGTCAAAATATGTTAACTCTGACAATATACTGTCGACTTAAATAATTCTACAGTTTCTAAAAGAGTTTATTCAAAACATACAGATTATGATACTTGGATTTTATTTTTTTTATGCTCTTTTATGGTGTTGAAGTGTGGTATTTGGTTACACAACTCTGAAAATCACAAGGTTTGTGTATAATTTTTGACGTATATTTGATATTTTCTTATTAAAAATGACTTAATAACTTTTAAATATACATTTCTGAAGTTAAATGATGATTAAATAATAGTATATCCAGAATTAATGTGTATTTAAGATCATTTCCCCTGCATTACGTCCAAGTTTAATCATGTATTTGATTATTAAACATAACTCTACCCTTAAACTCAGCAGGTGAAATGTTCTCATGTTTGAAATATTCATCCTATATCCTCTCGATCTTTGTTGCTGTCAACTCATTCTCCAGAAGACATTTAGCAACTCTGTTTACGCAGCAGCAAGTTTCTTTCAAACTTATAGGTGTCCATGTTTGGGACCAGGCGAAATCTAACTCAATTGACTGTGGACGTACAAAGCTCGTCTTCCAAGCAGTTCTAGTTTACGATAAGTTGAAGCTCTGAGGCTCTTGGGCTTTTATTTATTATCATTTTGTTCCAGCTGAAGGAGACTGTTTGGGTCGGATGACTGGTCCTTGGAAACAGCTTGGTGTTTTAGCAGGAATCGATCAACCACGCTAACATTAAAGGTTGAGGAAATGTCCCAACCTAAGCCAGGTGCAATAGGACTTTAAAAGTAAGCTTTGTCCCTAAAACCAACCACTTTATGCAAACTCTACCATTTCTGATAGGAAGAAAGGTAAAATGGCCAACCAGGATTATTAATGTGTGACTTCTCTGCAGTGGGGATGCATGTACCACATACATGATAGCAGGAATATATATTTTTGGCCTTGTGTTTTACTGAAATTAGATTGCTTGTTGTTTCAAAGCTCTGTGCAGGAAAAAGAGGACTTTATCTGATAAGGGAGCTTAGGGTATGTGTGTTTGATTATAGGAGGGTCTGGGAGTGATGGGGAAGGATGTATGGTGCACCCAACATGCAAAAATCTGAAAATATTTTCTTTTTTTACCAACTGTGTGTTTGCTTTACAGGGAAGCAGTACTCAATTAATTTTCTCTCTTAATCCCTGGATATTTCATCTTCAAATGCAGATTTATTTAGAAGATACTTTATTTCAAGATGCCATTTCAGTACTAAATGTAAATAATGCACTTCCACCTCAACTGGGTTGTGTAAGTTGGCAACTGTTATTGAGTAAACCTTGTAGGTCAGGAAAATGAATGAAACTGAGAGTTTGCATATTTTCTGTGGATGAACAGCTTCTTATTTTCTCTGAATTCTGCACCTGCAGCCAACTGGGGCAGGATGTGCTTACTGTCCTGTTTTTCCATCAGGCCGCTCATACTAAGAACTGTAGATGGGACAAAAGGAAGCAGAACATGATTGCACGGTTGGTTTTTGTCTGTTTTTCAATCTAGTTGGGGATTTTACTCACCGCTTTGTAGGTTTTCTTCTGTCCCGCATGCTTGGGTGCTCGGCCCGGGTCGGCACCCATCTCCACATGCATGGCATAGATGATGTCAAAGAAGTCCTCGACAACTGCAACCCGCTTTAGGGAGGAGTTGTCCTGGGCCGAATTCCCATCTGAACACTGAGAACAGAAAGTAAACAAGTTCAGTTTATAGTTAGGCCTCAGGCCGGCGTAAATCATCCTCTAGGATGTTTAATATGAAGCTACAGATGGAGAATCTTAAAGGCATGTGAGTCATAGGTCATGTGGCTGCAGACAGAATAAAGTGTCCAACCTCCTGCAGAGTTCAGATTCATTTTTTTTCCTTTCCATCCACTGGAAGAGTCTCATCATCGTCTGGGTCTGCAACCATCTCCTCATCCCTGCCATGTTTAAAAATAACAACACTGACACTGCTCGAGACCAGCAGTCCCTCCTACCACCACCTCTGGCAGCCATCCTGCCTCCCGTACTGCTGACCCTGTCGTCATAGAAACTGCCACTGATTTCTCCCGGGCAGGTGTGCTGGGCAGAAGGTCATGTGACACACCACCAGGACAACAGGCTCCATCCACAGCACCACATGGGGCTCCCAGCTTCTCCATTCCTGCGTGTTTTCCTCTAAAACGACTATTGGTCCCCTTATGATGTCCATACGCGCACACCTCACTTCTCCAGCTTCAATTTAACAAATCTTTCAAACAAAGAGTGTCCCGGGAAGTTTTAAGCTCAGCAAACCACCTGATTCTCCTAAAAATTATAATTTCCAGGCAATTCTGAGGATAATAATGGCATTTTTCTAGTGATTGGATCACAGTTGGAAGTCAGGGAACAGTTCTGGTTTCAGAAACTTTGCCACAAAACAACAACACTTCCTCCTTTTTTTCCACATTTGCATCCTCAGAGTCTCCATCCCGTACCTCCTATCCCATCTTTTTTTCCCTTCTTCCTCCACCAACACCCCCTCCTCCTGTTCTCTCCTCCCTCCTTGCTCCTGCTCTCCCAAGTGCGAGGTAATGATCGTTACCATGACAACTAAAACCAGCTCACAGAGCGGGTTTGTTTTAATCCGGCCCTCACTCTCCCTGCCTCTCCCCCCACATACGCCCCACCCCTCTGTCCTGTCAGCACGGGCCTCCATGTAATGATAATAGATGAAATAATAGTGACCCTCTGCCTCTTCATCACAGCTGTAATCTATCGCTCTTGGAGGTATTATCATCTTTTTCCCCCGTGACATCACCGCCATCACCACTGCTGAAGCTGCTGCTGCTGCTTGGGACAATGGTGTCAGGTCCATTCACGCTGGATTTGGATAATCTCATGCGACTGTAGGGTGTGCGTTGCAACCACATCCCCACTTCTGCTTCTGCTTCTGCTGCTGCTGCATCCCTCCACCAAATATCCCCCATACACACAGGATATTCAGCTGGGAGCATTTTCTCTGACCTCAATCGATACACAACACAACAAACCCTGGTGCTGGAGTCAGAGCTTGAGACCAGCATCTTCATGCTTTAGCAAATTTACTTTATTAAAAAAAATCACTCTCCGAATTTCTTAGAAAATCTTGCTTTTGTCTGGTAAAGGAAGATGATTATATATTCTGCGTAGTGTGAGAAAATGAACTAAAACCCATAAAGAATGACTGCATGAAACCAGATGTTTTCAGATCTGGCCTCAACTTTCCTTATAGAAATAAAATGCAGCCGAAGCTGCCTTATAAATAAATGGTGGCACCATTAAAAACAAGTTAGTGGGCGAAACAATAATTAAAAGCAGCTTTAGGACATTTTTGAAAAGGTTGTAAAACACCTTTTATTACAGAATAGTGGGAACAAAAAACTGGGATTGGCTAAAGGCTTGCGACCAAACTTGATCTTTATTATTGTCACTGTTTGCTTTTGTTTCCATTCCTGTACTATAAAACACTGTTAGGCTGATTAAAGGAATAACCAAGAAGGAAATAAAAAGCTAGAAAGAAAGATCGGAAAGTATGAAATTAAATAGAAAAGAACAAAACTAAAAATTATGTTAGAAACAAGCCTAGAAAATATGGAAATAACACAATAAAGTGGTAGAAAAATAAACAAAATAAAAATTCAGAAACAACTTAGGATACACAACCAAAACTGAGATGTATACATTTAAAAGTATTAAAACAAAAAAATAATACAAAATGGAATAAAATTAAGAAATAAGACATAAAACATTTGAAATCTCAGGAAAGATAGGAGATTATTTTAAATATAGTGAATCAAAAGCTGAGAGAAAGTAAGAAATAAATGAGAGAAGAATTGTGAATGAAAAAAAAAACTAATTATAAAAAAGAGGACAATTAGGGGGGACATTTTAAAAAAAAAGCCCAAACAAGATTAACTAATATTTTTTTAATTGGAGAAGGAACAGAGTTGAGACAATATCCTAAATTAAACTAATTAAACACATAAATAAATTAAACAAATGCATGAAATTTAAAAACAAACAAAAATATGTTGAATTTGATATAAATGATCTAAAGAAAAACTGTAATATGTGACGTGTTGTGAATTGGCGCTATATAAATTAGCTGAATTGAATTTTTAATCTAGTGTTAAAACCCTTCTGCCGTTCTGCATCAATGAGCTTCTTGTTTCCAAACACAAGTGAATAGAGAAGGCTAGCATTCACCTATAGCCTCAGTAAGCTTCAGCGTGTGTGTTTTTCATGTGGTGTGTGAGGAGGACCAGGAAGAGCCTGTAGCTGAAACATCTCAGAGGAGGACAGCAGCATTACAGATATTTAGTCTCCCCAGCAGCATGACACTTTATGGAGCAAACGATACATGGTAGCATCCCTAATCACCAACAGCACAGCAGAACTCTGTCCCTCCTTCTTTCTCTTTCCTTTCCTTCTCCCCAGCTTTCTAGTCCCGCAGGACTTTGCTCTCCCATCCCCTGCGCCTCCCCCCCTCCACCCTGTCCCGCAACAAACCGCTCTGTTGCTAGGAGACAAGAGGGGTTGAGTCTGCTGCCCCCACCCCCGCTGGCACTCACACACGCTCACACACATACATATTGAAGCTGAGGGGAGAGCTGAGCAGTCCTGCACACTGGCAGGTCAGGAAGAGGAGATGGTGGTGAGAAGGGGGGGCTTCATGGGAAGCAGCTGGGTCACAAAGGCATGCCGCCGTGGAGAGGCGAGATGCACAAGAAATTGCAAGTGTGACGAGAAGCAGATCAGAAACGCAGGATGGGAGCTTTGAACCGAACTTTTTTAAAGTCATGCAGCAGATAGATGGAGACTTTATTCTCATGAGGAGGCTGCACAATAAGTGGCTTAACAGGAGGGAGCTGGGTGTGTGTGTGTGTGCTCAGGTGCTCTCTGTGTGTGAGTGTGTTCAGAGAAGGGGGGAGTAAAGATGGCTGTGTCAACAACACTCATGACTCAGATTATCTCACTGCAGATGTGACAACAGGTCAGCTTTTAAAGTCCCGTCTTCCACCAGTAAATCTGTCAACTAGCTAATGAACACATAAATGGAACGATCCCTGTTTCTCCTATATGTTGGTGTGTGTGTGTGCAGAGGTGGTCCTCGCATGAATGCTACCCTGTACGAGTCGCTGCTCTGCCCCACTAGCCATTCTTAATGGCTCAAAACTGATTTAAAGATGTTTTAAAAATCTGTAACCAGTGAAGAATAATTTGGTCAAGGTTTGCAGTTTGGTTTCGGAGATTTTCCCATTCTAAATTTTAAAAAAAGGTTGTGAACCAGATTTGTTTTTCTTTCACAAACACAAATAAAGGTTTCATAAAGAACCTCTGTCCAGAATACCTTTTCCAGGTCAGCTCTGTGTTTCAAAAGTCTAAAATAACGATGATAAAAATGTGGTTTAGATTCCCTATAAAATAGAAGCCCACCATTTGAACAGGAAAAATAACAGAAAATATTATAATCAGATATTAATTTCCATCCTCTGTCTACACTTTGGGGTGTCCAGAGTAGCAATTATTGTATATAGACTGTTTTTTTATGCATGAGATTCTCATTTGGTTAAAAAAAAAAAAGGATAAAGACTAAGAAAAATACAAAATTTTAGATTCAACATGACATAAAAGAACATATATTTTTTCTTCAACATATACTCTTTATTATATTGTTAAATAAGCTGAAGATAATCCATTCACTCATCTGTAAGCAGACTTGAATTGCAAAATCTAATTTGATTTACAAATTAATTTTCTACTATAGTAAAAAAAAATCATAGCATTATTTTTATTAACATCATTTCCTTTTTTTTCTTTCCAGCTTTTATTGTCATTAAACTGTAACATATACAGAGCAACGAATTGATGAGCAGTACGCTTAAGGGTCTTGCTCAGGGACCCAGAGTGGCAGCCTGTGGGAGTGGGGCTCAAACTCAGAACCTTGGGATTCCAAGCGCAACACCCTAACCACTAGGCTGCCACTCTCCCATCATACCATTACTATTATTATTTGAAAAACAGGGCTTTTGCTGCCCTTAAACCATGCAGCCCTGGGCGGTGTGCCTTATTGACCTTATAGAAAACAGCTCCTGCGTGTGTTTATGTGTGCCATGGGAAGTACACTGCAAAATAAATGCTTTTATGACTGAGAGCAAGAATGAAAGAGAACATCACCTGTACATATATAAAGACAGTCCCTCTCCTTTTCCTACACCGTCATGCTCTGCACTCCGCTCCAGTTCATAAAGCTCCGTCATTAAATCCACATTAGGTGTACTGAGCTCGACCTGTCTGTCCCACGTAAGAGTGTGTGTTTGTCTGCGTGTGCTTCTCTCTCTGCAGCTTCTATGATGAGGAATATTTGATGGAGTGTGTGACATCCCCAGTATCCCACTGGCCCCTGCAGACTGCCACTGTTTATGTTCCAGTCCCTGACTTTAAAAAGAAAAGAAAAAAAACAGTGCGTAAATGACTCTCCATATACATCACCGCATCCCAGAGTCCACCTCGGCATTTTCAGGCCATCATTACTCTGTCCCAGTTCGTTAAATGTTGGCCTCGCAGAGGTATTAAAAATGACAGTGGGGAGATTATTGTCGTCTTAAAGGCTGCGGGGAAGTGTGCGCGCGTGCACGTGGCAGCACAACTCAAGACTATCTCCCACACAGGGGGGGAGGCCCCTGGGCCAGTTAAAAATGGTGTTAATTTCTCCTCCTATGGGAAAGCAAAGAACGGTCTCTCCATGGCAACAGAGAGAGCGCTGAAGGGAGGAAACACAGAGCGAGCGATCAGCGACCCCCCCACCCCCCTATCTGTGCGAACACACACACACACACATGCAGTATAGATTTCAATCCACAGTCAGTCCGAGTTTATGTTCAACATGACTTCAATGAAATAAACTTTGCAGATCAATCTGAGCAGTCACTGAGCTCAAAATGACGCATCTCATCCTTTAAGTGGTCCAACTCATCCACCAATGCACCTGCTCAGACAGAATCTCCAAGCAAGTTTGGGGTACATCCCAGTTATATTGCCAGGGATTTAAAACTTAACAAATTTAGATCATTAAAAAAAACTTTTTGAAACTCTCTTAACTTGTTGACATATGATAAGGAAGCCGTATTTCCACAGAACCACAGAGGTGTTGATCACTGGGAGAGAGGATTAAGGTGGATCCGAGATGGATCTCTAGTTCATCAAACAGGGGTAAAAATAACCCATATCCACTCAATTTAAAGGCATAAACTAACACTTTGTTGAGACACCCTTTGATTGAATATTTTGATCTTCCAGCACATTTAAATGTGCATAAAACTCTGCAGACTAATCTTAACTATGACTAAGGCAATAGTTTGAATGAAGGTTACTAAATAATTCAAAAAGTCTCCATGAATATAGGTGTCACTGAAGAAAAGAGTGGAAAAAAATATTAATGTTGATAAAAGTTGGCTAGATGATTTTTAAAAAGGTAATAAAAACATAAAAAAGAAAGTGGGACCCACACATAAGACTAATATAAAAGACCTGCTGGAGTGATATGGCTTAAAAACCTAATCTCTAATTTTCTCCCAATTTTTTCCCTTATGTTCCATAATAAAAATGACAAATGACAGAAATTACTTACAAAATATGTCTCTTATTTCAACCCCCACCCCCCTTTTTGGGAATTGACATTAATGTAAAAGGGCAAGAAAATTCAAGCTGTGAAAATGCTTCTTTTTTTTTTTCATTGTTTGTTTTTTAACAACAAACAATGAAAATATTAGAAACTAAATGTTTGCAGGTAGCGGAGTTACACAGTCAGCAAGCTAATCAGTTATAAGTAAACTTCTAATAAGAAAAAGTGATGATGCCACCATGCGCTATGGAAGCCCAACAAGCGTATTAGTTAAAAAAAAGCCCAGATTTTTCAAAAATGAAATCTTCATTAACTGAAAATGATCTACATTAACCCTCTCAGGCTCAAATTAAGTTGTAGTTACAGGAAAAATCTGATATTTGGAGAAAACGATCATATTGGGTAGTAATATACAATTCAGACTTTTTTTGAGAGAGACCTTCACATGCAATGAATTTTGGGATGTTGCAGATTTGCAACAGTGGCCCGGGGTGGTAAATTAACACTGAAGACTGAATCTGATATGAACGTTAACTTTATTTGAATGTCAAAAAAACAAAAAATTAACAAACAAAAAAAATAATAAAAAAAATTTATCTCACAAAATTAGACAACTTTTTCTCAAACTTTTTCTCCACCGACATATCAAAACCTCTTGAGAAGGCCGTTTCTGTTAAACTGTTGCTCAAAATATAGGCAAACTAGTACATACAGCATGTAGCATCCATTGGTACCTGTTTGGGCACACGTTGCGAATCCACAACATTGAAATCAAGATGCCACTAGTGAAAAACCCAGAAGAGATAAAATCTACTAATTGGCATGTGTCATATCTATACTCATTCAGGATTCATCTTATGTAGTATTGATTTCAAAATAATGGAAATTTGTATTGATACTTACATGTAATTGGTGCTTAGAAAATCTGTTCAGCCATGATGAAAGCGAGTCAGCAGTGCTATCTGCTGAGCTGGAGAGAAACTGTTTGTTGCAAATGCACAACTAAGTCCTTCTGTTGTACTTCTGAGTAACAAATGCTCTTAAAATATGGATGTGGAGTAATTAGCTAAGTGGCATTTAGTTGTTGCAAATCTGCAACATCTGCCTGGAGAGGGTTAATGAAATACATGGTGCTGTGCTGCATTTTTCCCAAATTCATTGACTGAGAACTACAGTAACACGTATGGTGCCTTCAAATAAAACATCTAGGTTGGGCTAAAAGTTGCCCAGACAGATTTAGGGCGGTTTTGCAGAGCATTATGGGTAACTTTAAGGTAAGACCCACTTTAAAACTTTGTTAAAATACCTTGTCATTTAATTTCTGTATTTAAAGTTTTTATTTGAGAGCAACCTCCCCATGTATCCTGGTAATTGCTGCTATTTCATTTTTCTGCTTCCACCAATTAATTCGTTGAATGGTACAGAAAATCTCAAATTATGTGCAGAAAAAGATTGAAAATCGTTGCTATAATAATAACTAATAATATAATACATGATGTGAACCCTTTCCACTATGACACCAATGAGCTTTTTATTTTTTGAACCCAATGAAAGTAGAACCCATGTGTTCCTCCCAATCAGCCCTGCCAGACCAAAAGAAACAATACAGTATAAAAAAATGCTGGACAAAAGCATTGGAGATCCACTATGCAAAAACAGCATTAATGCAAATGCTGCTGTATAATAGGGACGGGATTCTTTTGACTCCCTTCGCCCTTCCACAAAAGACGGGCTCTCAGGGGAAATTCGGACTAATTAATCAGATAATAATGACGATGTTCCTCATCCAATCTGACGTGAAGCAACATCGTTTAGGTGCCTAATTTCCAGGACAAAGATTGGGAACCGTCGTTTGTGATTTCTAAACGCGGAGGGGATGTCCCAAGACAAACCTTTGTTTTCGCAGGCGGATGCCATTTGAATCCAGCACTTGGAAAAACCTTTTTTTAATGATAGATTTTTTTGGTATTTGTTCATTCCTAATCCTAGGATAGTTAATTTTAAATAAAATAAAAGTAAAATACCTAAATACATTTCTATCCTAAACGTTCTATCCTGGTGGTTCAATCCTAAACCAGTAGACACAAAAAAGGCGTTCAGTTAACCGCTCCTAAAATTTCCAGAAAGTTTCTTTTCATCCTTTCTCTGCTATATTCTCTTTTAGCAGGATGATATATAAAGAGCTAAGAGCTCCCAGTTTGAATTGGCTGCATTGATCATTGAGTATTACTGCACTGCCCCTTCCCTACCTGTTTCTGCCAGTAGGCAGGTTGAAAGAAGGCTGATCTAGTTTTTGAATTGTATCTCTAAATATTTGCTTTTATAAAAATAGAGTTATTATGGTCCAATTAAAATCGGAATGGCCAATTTTCCATTGATTAGTGTGTCATATACTAATAATCCAGCTTTTTTTCTTTTTTGATAAATGCATCAGAAATTAGAACTTTCCCTTATTTTGAGTTGTGATCATATTAAATAACTTTAATAAAATTTAGGAAAAACTTTCTAAACATGTAATTCAAGGTGTAAATTATATGCTTATATTTTCTAATTTGTCCATTTTCTTTTGGATGCAATCCTAATGCTGCTATTTAAAAATATATTATTAAATAAACCTTAAAATCTCTACTGTCAAGGAAAATAAAATAAAAGCAACCATTGACTCAATGAAGCTGTGCTGCTGCCATCAACATCTTTGTTTATAGATGTAGGAGATCGGCCTGTTTTTCCAGTGTAGTCCTGTTTCTCTGACTGTGACTGAGTGGATGTGCTCTCTTCATCCTCTGACATGGGAGTTGGCTCGGAGCTCGTCTGCCTGGCTGTGTGTTTCCTGGACGCGGCCGCCTTTTACAGTTGCTTTATGTATCTCTGCTTCTGTCTCCTTTAACCCCAGTTGGCCTCGGCAGATGGCCGCTCACACTGAGACTGGTTCTGCTGGAGGTTTCTTCCTGTTATGAGGGAGTTTTTCCTCTCCACTGTCGCTACAAGCATGCTTAGTGTGAGGGATTGCATTCAAGTAAATGAGTCGATGCAATCAACTGGTTTTCCTTAGATAGAAAACTTTGAATCAACTTGACTGTATGATCTGGTAAACTGTAAATTGCCTTGAGATGACATGTTTTGGGAATTTGCGCTATAGAAAAAAAACGAATTGAAATTGAAAGCCCAACCGGTGTATCTACAGCTCTACACGTCTCAAAAAAGGTCACTCTGTTTAAAGCTACAATTGGTATGCTATGAAGGAATATCTGTTAAACAGCTGAACAAAGGTTTGCTACCTCAGCAGCCTAAATATTTAATCAGCTAATGTCAGCTTATAATATTCCGGCTATAAACTAAAAAAAAAAAAAGCAAAAGTTTATAATGTCTTAAATTAGTGCTGGTTATTTTTAGTCAAATCAACAAAATAAATATTGTGGGTGTTTTTGTATTGATAGGAGCATTTAGTTTACAATAATTTTGGCTAAATGCTATAAAAAATGAGTTCAGAAGAAATAATATAAATAAAAAATTTGAAAATGAACAAATTTATTCTCGAGAGGGTTTAAAGGTGGTTTTGCTTTGGTTGACACAGTAGTGTTTGTGTCAAAAAGTTCCTCTAGAGGGATTAAAGTAGGCGTGTCATGAATGACTATAGAGAGTCACTAAAAAGCAAACCAGCCATTTCAAACGTAATATTTAAATCATGCAATTTGAAATTCAATTCGAAGGGCATTTTCAATTAAACTGGTAAGAGGAATTCTAAATTGTATTTATAAATCCATTATAAAATACTGGAATTTGAACATTTATTTTCAAATCATGTTTTTAAAAGGAAATTTAAACAACAAAATTCATAAATCTGATTATAAATACATTTCCTGATCACACATTTAAAGAAATTATTCCTTTTTTTATTTCATTTTCTGTTTCCAATGTGCTCTGGGATGAGAAGGGTCACGGAAAAGGTAGATGGAGCAGGTAAAGCAAAAAGGAAATGCAATTTCAAAAAGGATTTGAAATTGCAAGTTGAAATAGAAAATAGAAATGGAATAAGGAATAACCTTTTAAATAAATAGTATTCATGAATATGGTTTTTTTTAATCTTCATTTAGAAATAAGATTTGAAAATACAGCTTTAATTTAACAATTGATTAATAAATACAATTTAGAAATCCTCTTTAATAATAAGATTTACAGATTTTTATTAGAAAATGCTTTTATTGCACGATTTAAATGTTGAATTTGAAATGGCTGGTTTCCTTTTTCAGTGACTCTCCAGGTCCTCCATAAAAGTCACTGTATGTAATGATAAAACGCAGAAAAAAATAAAATAAAAAAGTTGCTTTCCCGCAGGTTTTCAATGTTTATCTGCTTCAGCACACCTGATTCTGATGAATGCAGCCTTAGCAATGCCAGTTGTGTTTAACCAGGGAAAACTCTAAAACCTGCAGGAAAGTGGCCCAAAAGGACCGAGTTTGGACACGCTTGGTCTAAAGAGTTACTTTAGCAGCTTTTCAGCTCCCCTTACTATCCTTTGCAGGACACATTTTCCTGTCACACTGCAGCTGAAAGCAGGGTCTTCACATTTTTCATTGCAAGTCAACACTTTTTTGATTAATATTGTGAATTTTCTCCTATATTTGAAATAAAGATGCAGAAATTTCAAAACAGAGTTTCACATTTGAAGCTGCTGAAACGTATCCAGGCCTCTTATCTCAAACTACTAAAGATAAGGAAACAACATAATAATAAATGTGACTTGATTTTCAGACTGTACAAGAAAACTAGTGATTTTGTGTCATCAGGACTAATTTAGGTCAATTACTTCAAAATAGACTTGTCTTTGACAATGTTAGACAACATGCAGATCCTTTGAAACAAGATTTGTGGATTTTGGTAAATTTATTTTGTGTTTAAAACTTCTAAAAATTGAAGTTTTGCTGCTTTGCTGGACATCTTACTGTAGTATCAGTTTAAGAACCAAAGGTAAAGTCTTATCTGTAAAATAAAGTTGTCCCATCTAACCTGATAGTGACATTTAACTCTTCTTTTTACCTTTAATTCAATGTATTTATTCACCACAGTTTTTTCTTTAGATAAAAAGAAGAAAACACATTTTGGGAAATTTAAACCTTTTCCCATTAAGATTCTTAAATACTGTACTTATCGGAACCTGGAAAATGGTAAAAATCTAATTCCAGACTATTTTAAACTCCTTTGGGAGCCGGTGCAAAGTTATTGTAATAAAAAAAAAAATTAAAAAAGAGAGAGAATTGAATTGGTGCAAGTACTTCCAGCTTAATAGTTAACTGATGAGCTCATCTATCTGTTATATCAGGCTATTTGCTAAATAAACACATCTGTACAGAGAAGCAAACATTTCGCTGTCGATCTGCCCTTCCAGCTTTAGGCCGAATGTTACAGGACATGTCTTTAAGTGAAAAAATGAAAAGCATTTTACAGGTCTCAGTTGGCATGGCAACAGAAAGCAACAGGAAAATGCACATGGCGTTTAAGTGTTTCCTTTGAAATTGGCTGCGCTTGGTGAAAGGCTTGTGTTTACGTTGTGTACGTTTCTGTAGTGCACCTCTCTGTCTGTCTCTGGTCCCCTCCTCCTTCGTAGCATCCTCTAATCAGAACATAATGAGGGCTAAACGAGGTTGCATCTCCATAGCAAGGGTTGTGTGGATTCTCTGAGGACAGAAAACATATAGAGAGAAACGCAAAATATTTCAATGCCCGGCTTGATCTGAGGCAGCGAGCACTGAAACTACGCCTCTTCGCTCTGGCCTTCTGTCCCGTCACAAACTGAAGTCGCCCTTGTGTGCTTCAGCAACACACAGAAGAGACCCTCTCTGTCTTCACATCAGCCAGGATCCATCCCTACCCCCACACGGCCGCCTGTCATTTAGCCCCATGCCTGCCCCCATACAGAAACTTGGCACACCCTGGAAGCAGCTGCAGCAGGGCTTCCAGTGCTCGAGCAGAGAGCAGAGAGACGCCCCCGGGCCCTGCAGCCCTGCGAGCAGCCACCGACCGCTGTGTCTGTCTGTGTGCGTCTGTCTGCACGTGTATGTCACTTTTCCACTGGCCCAGGACAGCCTATTTATAAAAGCCACAAACAGAAGCTGAAGCAGGAATCATGTTTTCTGATGCGCAAACATACAAGTAAATTGGTTGATTTGTGGCCTCTGACTCATCATTAGGAGCAGCTTGTGTTGGCTGATATTTTTGTTTGTTGCTTAAATTTCCCAAGTGGAGCTGAGTCAGGGGGTGGCATCCCCCCCGATGCCTTATGATATTAGCTGCAAAACATGTTCGCTCCTCTCAATAAAGAGCAGAATACGTTTTATTTCAGGAGGACTGAGCCTTTCTCAGTCTGCCTTTGTTCAACCCAGCATCAGATATTTCTACTCTGCTGCTCTCAGACTGGATTTCAGGGGGAAAGTACATAATATACACTGGAGAAACAATCTAGAAATAATTAAAAATTTCTTAAATTATGTGTCTACCTTTAATTTCAGTAGGTAAATTTGATGATCTGCCAATGGAATGAGTATTTTTTACACTTAAAATAAGATAATTAGATGATATGCACTTGAAATAAGACAATGCAATAGTTTTTTTCTATAAAAGGGGTTGCTCCATTGGCAAAGTGTCTCACTGACCTCCTCAATTCAAGAAAAAATGCCAAAATTTTAAGACAAAACGACTTATTTAGATTTAGATTTTTTGCAGTGTATCCTTCTAGTTTGCCTTTTACCTTTTAATAATCGCCATTATTTTTCCTAATTGGACCCAATTGTTTCTTCTGTTTTGTTGATAAATAATTATAAGAACTCTTTCATTAATTAGATGCATACAGTATATTAAATTTTGGTTTAATTTGAGTTTTATATCTTTTTTTTTTTAGCAATCATCTCAGTTTTCATGCTCTCATCAGGATTTTATTGCTTGTTAGAAATTAACAACCAATTTCTGGCTTCCTTCCCAGTCTTACTGGGCAATTATTCCTTGTATTTGTAGTCAGCCCATTATGCTCTGATACCTATAAATAAAATTCTGTACAACTCACTTCTGAGGAGGTGGGTCAGGGATAATTGATGCTTAAATTAGGGTTAGGTTTGCGAGCTTTGACTATCTCAAAGAAACTGGTAAGTTTTAAGACCTGTCAATGGAAAGCTCATGGCACAACTGTAAACCATGCAAGACATGGTCACCTAAATTGACTCATTAATCAGAGAAGCAGCCCTATGGAGCTGCAGAGATCCATAGTTGAGATAATCTTTTAACAGAAGAAGTATGTTCAGGGCTTTCTGCTTTGGAAACAAGATTCCCAACGCCTACACTGCAAAAACGATCTAAAAATGAGTAAATATGTCTTAAATTAAGTGTATTTACCCTTAATTTGAGCAGGTAAAATAGACGATTTGCCAATGGAATGAGTGTTTTTACTCTTAAAATAAGATAATTAGATAATATGCACTTGTTGTTTTTTCTTATTTTAAATGTAAATTGTCTTGTTCCATAGGCAAAGTGTCTCACTTACATCCTTAATTCAAGAAGAAATGCACTTATTTCAAGAAGAAATCACTTATTGAGATATTAATTTTTTGCAGTGTATAAAGTTAAACATTTGAGTCTAAAGGTTTATAACATTATTCTGTGGTAGTTCTTCTGAAAACAACAAAACAAATAAATAAATTGTATTTTAATGTCCCTTATGTTTCATTTGGAAAAAGAAGCAGTCAAGTTTTGCAACCAGGAAAGATACTCAGAAAACAAAAAGAACCAACAACAGTTAAACAATTTACATACAGATTATTTAAGGGCTGTTTTAAAAAGCAAAAAAAGATATATTGATAAACAGATGACAATGACAACATAATTTTTATGAAGATATTAATATTTTTTTCTTCTTTCATGGAACCAACAATGGGGAAAACATTTAGAGTAACCATTTCAATGCTACTTTAACATTGGCATCCCCAAAACGCTGCGTTGTGAAAACTATCACAGCATCAGCCCAAACAGTCATTCTCATGGTGGACATGATGGCTGTAACTTTATGTCTGTCATTAACCTGTTTATCATTGCAGATTTGGGGTGGGATTCAAAATATACAGACAGAGCTCCAAAGAAGGGGTTTGCTTAAATAAAATAAAAAAAAATCAAAAGAGTTAAATGGACTAATTAAGGTTTGGGTCAAGCTTGAGCTATTTTGTAAAAAACAAAAATGGACGTCTGTGATGAACATAATGCAAAAATGATCTACAAATAAGTAAACATTTCTCAAATTAAGTGTATTTCCCCTTAATTTGAGCAGAAAATCCAATGAAATTAGTAGTTTTACTCTTAAAATAAGATAGTTAGATAATATGCACAGTTGTTTTTTCTTATTTTAAATGTAAATTATCTTGTTCCATTGGCAAAGTGTCTCACTTACCTCCTCAATTCAAGAAAAAATGCACTTATTTTAAGATGTAATGACTTGGTTAGATTTAAATTTTTTTGCAGTGTAGCAGGTCTGTCACTGAAAATCCCATTAAATCCATTTAAGTTTGTGGTTTTGATGTGACAAATGTGGAACATTTGAAATGCTTAAACTAGAACCTTGGATAGCTCCAGCTCTGCGTGAAAACTGTTTTATATAAAATCAGGGTGACTGATCTGAGAAACTCTGATATATATCTGGCAAGATTTTATATCAAACATTAAAAAAAACACAAAGAGCCACAGACCAGAAAAGAAAAAAGGAAAAAAAATGGCTAATCAACAACACATTTCAGGCACCATCTGCACCTGCACACCTGCCCACAGGGAAACATAATATCCTGCAGAGATTAGAGGAGTTTTGAGAAGGCGGTTGGCGCAAATCTCAATCGTCCATTCACACAGGTAAAACACCTGTGGAGGGATCAGCGCCACTGAGCTCAAATCAAACGGCTCAATCTCTAATCCGGGCCAATATCTGGCCCGGTTTGTTAACACAAAACGCACTGCAGCGCTCTCATGTCCAGAGAGCGCAGGTCCCGCCGGAGCGGGAGGCGGTGGAGGATGGATAGATGAATGGATGGAGGGGATTAATCCGGGAAGCGCTTTTTAAAAAATGGTTGTTGTCTGTTGGATGGTTGCTGGGACGCTGCCTGACAGTTCATCAAGAACATGTTTATCTGTCTTGTGATTTAACCCCTCACGCCCCGCGCGCAGCCGCACAGTGGGACGGATGTGACCCGACAGAAACATCACCACCCATCACGAAGTCTGAGCACCAACTGTGGGCGTGGGTCGCTCTCGGTCCCGAGCAGAGAGCCTTTTGTTCCCCTTTCACGTGGTCACCAATTTACGCACAGCCAGAATAACATACAATAAATCAACCAATCTTTAATAAAAACAAGGATCTATTTCATGGCGTTCCTTTATTGAAAGCAGTCTAATTCGGGATGGTTATGGTGTAGGAATGTAACCCAGATTATAAAATGCGGCAGAGGCAGGCCATCCTGGGCTGCACACAGGTGTTGCCAGAGCAACGAGTTGCCAGCGAGCCGAGCCGCATCCTGTCCAGGACAATGAGGCAGAGGGGTGACAGCACAGCGCAACCCGCCGCTCTTCAGCATCATATCCTATTTAGGCATCTCATGCGTGACAGTTTTTAAATCACATCATTGCAATTAAGGAAGAAGACGAACGATGGCACCAAAGCACGGACTCCGGCTTTGGATGGGACAGTGAGCTGCGCGTCATCTGATGAATCCCAGACATTTAAACCAGTCGAGTCCCCGCAGCAGAAACAGCGGGATCACTGATCAAACTGGCTTTAATAGCCAATATAGACACCTAGAGTGTATCCTGACAGACCAGAGCCGACCCAAGCCACCAAAATGCCTCTGCATCCACGTGCGCGCGCACCACACCGGGCTGCGCGAGACTCAAAGTGCAGAAATAATAAATAAAAATGATCAAATAATCAGTTATCTTCCTCTCAACATCCTGCTGTTGACAGGACTTCAACCTCACTGGTGCTGATGGCCTACCTTTTCTTTCTTTTCTTTTTTTTTTTTTTTTTTGCAATTGCCATCGCCAGGAGGCACCGGAGTTGCCATGGCAGCAAGGGATGAGAGTGGAGAGTGTGCGGGGCTGTTCTGGTTGGGATACAGACAAAGTGGCGATTCATCTGAACCACAAAAAGCATCACAAGTTGTCATTTCACTCCCTGGTCGGGTGCGTGGGTGCAGCCCGGATAATGACAACTACTTAGAGCAGGACAGCTCGTGACACACACACGCATGAAAAACACGCACACGCAGACAGTTTACCGTTGACTTGACCGGGACGTATAGGACGGGCTTCCCAGGCGCTCCCTTCTTGTTGTGCTCTCCCAGAACGTTGGTTCCGACCTGAAAGCCTTTGGACTTCACCCAGAATTTGAATTTGGCGTTGATGTGGCTGTTGTCCACGTACACCCCGTCCGGTTCGTCGTTCTGTAACAGTGTCTGCATGATTTTGTTGTATTTTCGCCGGGTGACGGTCTTTGTCTTGCCAGAGTCCCCGTAAGTTCGGAGACACCAGTCCTGAAATTCCCGGAACATCTCAGCCTCCAACACGACCGGACTCCGGCTCCTCTTGGGCGCATCCACGCACGCCTTTTTCGTTGCCATCGCTCCGCTGTTCTCTCTCTCTCTCTCTCTCCCCCTCTCTCTCTCCCCTCTCTCTGTCTGAGCCCGTTCAGGCAGCCCCGGCTAATAAAGAGCTGACTTCTTCTGGCTTTTATCCCTCTTCCTTCCCCGACCGTCCCGCGTCCAGGGGCCTCCCTTCAGGTTCTGGGACGCTTCGCCTCCCCTCCTGTTGGGTTCCTGGTGAAAAGTGACCCGGAAAGCGGAACACCTGTTTGCAGAGGAGCCCAAGCTGTCCCGAACCGCAGCGGTGAGAAATGTCACTTCCTCATATCATCCGCTGAGGAGCAGAGAGAGAAGAGGGGGGGCTGTCCTACACGCTGGGCGGGTATCTCCCACCTGTGCGTAAAAAGGCTCCACACACAAGGGTGGGCTATGAAAAAAAAGAACGACCACAGTCCTCGCTAAACAACAAAGAACAGAGACAAAAGCGCGGAAACAACCGTCGGTCTCAGTTCCTATCGACCTACTTTCTAACAGCCAACACTATTTTCGGAAGCGGCTTGCTCAGCCCTCAAAGCGCCAAAGATGCTCACACCGTTGCTCCTGTGGGCTCCAGGCTGCAGCCACGTATCCGACCAACATGCGCCACATGGGACCGACTCTGCTCCTCACACCTGTTTGAATGGGATCTGCGCTGCGCTGCGCTGCGCTGCTGGTTGATCCCCAATACGCAGGAAAGCACACGCAGACCTTCCACTATTGGCTAATTTGCAGGAAAGGCTCTGATATGCAGGCGCGAAGTAAAATGTCCGATTTAGAGACAGGGGCAGTGGGGTGATGGTGGTGGGGAGGGTTGCAGAATTTATCCTCTGCAGAAGGGGTATTATTATCTGACTCATTTCTGATAATAGCAGATTTTCAAATGCAATAACACATGAAAGTGAGAGAGCTTTCACACCACTAGAACTTTTTCAAAATTTTAACATACTGCAACCACAAACTTAAAGAGTGTTTTATGTGTGGGGCGGCTCCTGGTTAAATTTACCAATAGAGCCAGAAT
>NW_015150762.1:820118-823748 GCF_000732505.1 Cyprinodon variegatus | reverse complement strand
TTTATTAATTTTTTTCTAATTAATAATCGATACTTGGCGTCAAGAATCGATGCAGTAGATCACGAAAATTAGAATCACGATGCATCATCATGACGATTATTTTGCTCACCCCTACCCATCACCGTGGTGTCGTCTGCTAACTTCATGATGTGATTTGTGGAGTTCATGCTTAGACCCCCTGAACAGGCTTTTGCTGCAGCTGAAAGTCACTTGGAGAATATAGCCTTTCACCTCCAGAGACTAAATTATTTTTGGTCTTATCTTTCTCCCTCAGCAGCTCAGCGCAGTTCAAGTTTGTATATAAACATCACTTTTCAAGTTTTAAGCAAGATCCTCTTGGACTTTGATGGGTCATAAGAACATGTTTTATGTTTGCTGGAAGGTGAGCCTCCATGACAGTCTCTAGTCTCCCCCACTGCTAAAAAATGGAAATCTAATTAAGCCAGTTTTTCCTTAAATGAGTGCATTTTTTATTGAGTAGGTAAGTGATACATTTTACCAATGAAGGACAATTTACATTTAAAATGTAAATAAAGATAATCTTATTTGCCTATACAAATTAAGGGGAAATATACTTATTTTAAGAAATTTTGACAATGGTTTTGCAGTACCCCCTCAAAAGGGAAGAAGAGAATCTTGTAACAAGAGTGTGTCATTATTGGGATTTTTTTTTATCTATTATTTTCTATCCAGTCCTCTCTCTTTTTTGACATATTCTAGTGATGTTTTTAGTTGTTTTGTGAAAAAAGGTGAAACAATGTATAGTATAGCCTATAAATCCTTCTGTAAGTGATCATTCAAAGCATTATTCTTGTTAAAAGCCTAATAAATAAACTATGAACAGTTAAAAAAAAAACAGTCCAACGACATTAATGTGCAGTAGATTAACACCTGTGGAGCATGAGTCCCACAGTAAGAAAGAAGAAAAACACAAAACAGTGGGTATTTTCTGTAACGTTAACATTTTAAAGGCTTCAACAGCCCGCTGAGGTGTTTTGCTTTTATTTGAATGTGTGCAGATGTTTGAGAAGAAGCAGCACACTTAGAATATCTCATTATGCTCCCTGTGTGTGTATGTGAGTGTGTGTGTGTGTGTGTGTGCATTATGGGCCCATGCTGGCGATGGTGACTGCTGCTGTTTCCATGACAGCAGAGCAGCAGTGTCTCCGGCCGTGCAGAGGGTGAGTGGGATGCCCCATCCTCATCGCTCCATCCTGACTCAGACAGCCGTTCACCAGGCCAAAAAGCTCCACCTCGACTGGATGACGAGAAGCTCCGCAGAGCTCCAGCAGGAACACGAAGCTCAATCCTGTCTTTGTGTCTGTCCAATGAAGAGATTACATGTAAATGGGGGAAAAAACGAGGCCTTCGCATGCTATTTCATTTGATTTCATCATTTGGTATCACGTTGGGTCTTCTCTCAGGACTGGCCCATAAGCAAGTGGAACTACAGCCTCCCTAAGCTATATTTCTGTCCTCGTTTTAAGACCCAAATATTCAGGATTCTTCCGCTGAAACCTTGCTTCACATGCAAGCAGGCATCAGACTCTCCTTCTTGAAGGACTACTTCCCCAAAAAGTGTCGCAAGCAGTTCCTTATTGCAACTTGCTGAGGAATTTCGAGGTCAGGACATTTGCACATTTCGTAACAAAGAGGCCCACAACTGTAAAGCTTAAGAGCACATCTTTGCTTTTTATATCAAAGACACCATTGGGGAGATTTTATCAGTGTTGGTTCATAGACCTAAAAGTAGGCAGGAAGAAATGTCATCAGAACTGTGAAAAACACGCTCTATTAAAACCCTTTTTTAATCATTTTGTGTTCAACAAATCATATAAATCTGCATAGAGGTAATTTTATTTTTGAAACAACGTAAACACTTTTCACACTGCTTACGGGACGCTTCTGCATTAAGTTCGGTCCTGCACTGTTGAAACTGTTGGTGACTCAGTCCTGCATTCATGGACTAAACTAGTCCCAGAGTCATTGCTGACATTAAATGCTATCTGTTTTTAGCTTCTTTTCCTCCATGGATTTAGAAAATGAAGGACCTTTTGTAGTTAATTCTATAAACTCCTTATTCTTACAGAAAGTATCCCTGTCCCAGTGTATTTGTATTTAGATGACTACTTTCTTGGACTGAGCCATTGCCAAAATACTGGTGCTATTAACTCTGTTTTTTTCCTTTTTTATTCCATATAACGTACTACCCCAGCACTTCTGTATTTAGTTGTCTCTGTCCATGTTAGACACATTGATTGAACAACTTTTAACTCCATGTTATCTTTGTTTCCTCTATAAGAGAAGGTATTCCTCACTCAGTGCCTTTTGTCTCTTGCCTAGAAAAAGAAGTTGCAGGCTCTCTGGCTGCCACTCTATTCTCTTTGTTTTTCTTTTACACAGGAAGTGCTCAACGCTTCGGTCCTTATCACTCTCTGCTTCCTGAACTGAGCAACTGAAGGGACCATCGCTGCCATTAAGTATCTTGTCATGTTTTAGGGGAGGCGGGTTTGTGTCTCACCTCCCCAGCCGATAACTGCAGATGTCTGCTCATACCTCACCAGACTGTGCTGGAGGCGTCGTCTTGTTAAGAGACAACGGTTCCTTTCCACATCTGCTCTGGGCTTCTTTTGGAGGAAGGATTGATGGACAATTATATGAAGATGTGCCTCCAGCTGAGCTTCTTCAGATGGTTAAACCTTTACCAATTTGCATTGATCAACTGAATCCGATTGTGCTGTATGACACGTTTTATCAAATTTGACTGGAGTTAATTGGATTCATATGTGACTACGTGATTTGATTGATATGTTTTGGATCTTTGTCTAGCTGTGTTTCAGCTTAAAGTCACAATCTAGTGACAAGAAAACTACCTCAGTAGTTTTTGGTTGAGGACTAATTAATGGTTCCATCAATTACTGAATGTAATCAAGGTGCTGATGCATTAAAACAGCCCACAGCACCACACCGCCATGTGACTCAGCTTCCAAAAATGTCCACTTTGCCTCATCAGCTCATTCTATAAACTGCTTCTTTTTATTCGTACACAAAGTATCCCTGTCCCAGTGTGTTTGTATTTAGATGACCAAACTTTCTGGGACTGAGCCATTGCCAAGCTACCGGAGCTAATAACTATGTTTTTTCCTTTTTGATCCATAGAACGTACAAGCCCAGCATTTCTATTTAATTGTCTCTGTCCATGACAGAAACATTGATTGAACTGTCGCAACTTTTAACGCCATGCAACACTTCCAGCAAAGTATTGGGGACAATCAAAATGATCTTTAACAAAAGTGAGAAAGAACTTTGTGTCACTTTGGTTCTATACTGGTTTTGGCCTTGAGCCTCTTCCATGGATGTCTTTCATAATGACAGGTCTGTTTGTTGGTTGTATATGAGTGCTTTAGCTCTTTCATTGCAGGGTGACCCCACACAGCTGCAGCTTATGAAGTCCAAATGGGTGGAGCTGAAGAAGAGAGGGTTTCCTTGAGGCAGATGCCGGATTGTCCTTCCCGACAGTATCCTCCTCTCCAGTCCCTGGTTCCATCCAGGATATTTACCCACTCTCATTCTAGTCCTAGGAGAGATAGAAAAAACTAATTTTGAAAATCCCTTGACATTTTTAGTGCT
>NW_015150762.1:798720-819632 GCF_000732505.1 Cyprinodon variegatus | reverse complement strand
CTGACAAGGAGCAGGTGTGAGAGGAGACAACGAGGGAGCCAACGGGAAAGAAACACACACACAAGGGCAACAGAGAACAGAAAAACATGAGAACATAAATCTAGAAATTACAACAAAACTGGAATTAAACCAATAAAACTAGAAAACAAGGAGCAAAGTAAAGAACAACAGAACCAAGACCATGACATATTGTTTTTAACTTTTTTTGGAATGACTCTGACCTGGATGACTGAGAATCTTCAACAGCATATCTTCTCAAACTCAACATCATCTGCTGACATTATAACTTCCTTGCTCATTGCCGACCGGGATCAGTCTTCAAAGCCCTAAAAAGATATCTACTCAAATGTTTGCTGTCAATAAACCATGTAAACATGTCTTAGTTGTCCATAGTTGTCTGCATAAGGGTTTTATAAGACATCAAAGTGACAATGCCATTTTTCCTCAGTTCTTTTCTTATTTTTTAACTTTGAAAAACAAGCTTAAATATGGCAATTGGGGGCTGTAGTGTCTAGGATCTTTTGGGTTCTTTCCTTGGATCAGCTGGGGATGTACTCTAGTGGTTTTATTTGCCTGGACAATAAGTTTTCCATAGTTTCTTGTCTTCTCCATTTGTGAACAATGGTTCTTGCTGTGTTTTTTCTGGAGTCTCAAAGCCTCGGAAACAACATTTTTCAGGTTGATGGATGTAAACATCTTTGTTTTTCCATCTTTGTTTTCCAAAGCCTGGTTGACTAGTAAAGTCAACCAGGCTTTGGTTAGAGTTAAAACATTTAACTAGGCTTTTGTAGTTCATTAGTTCTACAGTTTGTCTTGGTTTGTACTTTTTACTTAATAATTATTGCTACATAATCATCATCATTAAGTCTGTTTTGTATGTATTAAGGGTGTTTCTTTCTTTACTTCTTGGAAGTAAAAAATGCTAAATGAGTTTTCTACTGGACTTCATCATCTAAACTCCGTGCAGGACCACAAAAACGTAAAATATTTCAGTTCTCCCTGTCAAACTACTTGGCCCAGCTAGGGCGTTTTGAATCATATTTTCGCCATGCATTAAAATAAACCTCTGATTACCTTTATAGTTTCCCCCAAAGGAAAAAAAATCTCCCAGGGCTACCTTCACTGTTCCTCAGCTGTCAGCATTGTGACCAGAAAGGGTCACGCCTCCTCACCCTTAATGAGCCAAAGATGTCGTAATTATGCTCACAATCTCCTGCTGAGGTTTCTCCAACCCCCTTGAGGTGAACTATTTCTTTCTGTCCTGGAGGGCCATTTAGTAAGGACTGTATCATTCTAAGAGATCCAACATAAGAAAAAGAAATTGTGCGCTCAAAGCCAAGAGGCCGGCACATGTGTTTACATTTAGCTGAATCAAGTAGATCATTCAGAATTTAAATTTAGGTTTTAAACACCCTGAACGTATCACAGCCTGGAAATAATTTTTGATCTATTACAGAGTAGACAGGCAATGCAAAGTCCTATTAAACAAAACAAACTAAAGACACACATAAAGGAGCTATTTAGTATTTAAACTTCTTGGTATGAATAGTCCATCTTAAAGAAATAATTTCTTAAGAGCTTAACCTGAGGAAGGCGTCAAAATAAAATAAAATGTATTAAAAGACTTGAGATAGATAAAGGTCAAGGTTTTCCTTGACCTTTAGCACGTAGGTCCATAAAGGAGGTGGCCCAGTGGCAGAGTAAATGTAACGCTTTACAATGAAGGGGTCCTGGGGATTTTTGTGTTGGAATTGCAAGTTGTCCCAGTGCATGATGGGGGTTTTAACTTGGTTCTCCAGTTACTTTCTTTGGCAAAACTAATGTTTTTTGTCTCCAATTTGTCCTCCTGATAAACTAAAGATCTGTTCTGGGTGTATTCTATCTGCCATCACTTACTCCAGTAGTTTGACTTCAAACTCTTCTTAGCCTGTTATATAAAAGCACAGAGAATGTCTCGTAAAGAACTGCACTGTTGGATTTTTGATATCTCTGAAAACTGCACAATAAGGCCTTTCAACATGGATAACTTTATTATAGGAGTAATTCATATGTACAAGAATGAAAAGGATAGATAAAGCACTCTGTAGTGAACCAAGGTTTTCTCAACTCCAACAGTAGGAAAAATTAGCAGCCAGAAATTCTAAACGTCAGGAAATGTTTGCTTTATCCTTTATTTATTTCTGTGTAGTGTGTCAGTAAATTTTAAGATCCTATCCTATCCTATCCTATCCTAAAAATCCTATTTGGGTTTCCACTTTTTTGCTTCATTAAATGTAATTATATTTATCAATTAAAAATCACTTAATAGTAGCATTTAAATTCATGCAACAATGACCACTGTCCAAATATTGCTTTACCTACAACCGTTAGTCAAACCTTGGCACCTTATTTGTGTCAATTTATATTGACATATAAAAATACTGCATATTTGTATTTTTACTTCCGTTTAAATCACTAGATTACAACAAATACTGCTGTGATTAAAAACTAGCATAAACATAAACTCTGCTTACAGAGAACTACAGTACAGCAGTGCAGTTAAAATAAGTAAAACACAGACTGAAGGGAGATTCTTAGTTGCTCCCATTCTCTGCTAACCTGACTCCGTCAGATGGATTTGCTCCGCATATCCATCTGGAAACCTTCCGTTGAAGTAATTTTGGGAAGGGGCAAAAATACTGGTTAGCTGTTTGGCCTATGTTGGTGATAGACGGGCCAAATAAACCAATCAACAAAGCATATGATGTACTAACAGAGCGATGACGAAAACACAACCACAAGCCAGGCTACTCTTGCCGAAACCAGTCGGGAGAAGAGCAAAAACATCTTTTCCTCTGAGAAAAGCCTCCAGAGCAGTGTTTTGCTCTTCTTTCAGTGAAGAAATACTCTGTAATTCCGGTAAAACTTCCTCGATAGCCACGCTAACGCTAGTTTCATCGGCTGAAGCCGCCATGTTCTTTAGACTGAACTGTCGTGCTTCTCGTTGCGTCACACCTCAACCCGCCTCAAAGCCAACGCTGATTGAACGTTTGTTTGGTGAACGGCTCCATATTTTCTTTAACGGAGAGTCTCCAGACTGATTTGCGAGTGAAACCTTGAAAGCTTGCGAGATCAGGATGACAAAATGTTTCCATCACAGACTTTGAACTAGTCATTTCCCATACTGAGCTTTCCACATAGAGCTTTTAAACGAAAAGAAAGGAATAATCAATGGATCATTATGTATAGCTAAGACTAATATGTTTGCAGTGATTTCATGAATTTTGCGTTAATCAGAAAAAATAAAAATATCAGTGTGGGACGCCTCACTCCAGACATCTTTCAGCAGTGATGTCATGGTGCGGTAAGCTGAGCGCCAATCGCTTTACAAGCAAAATCAATAGGAACTATTATACAAACCCTCAAGCAACAACAATTATTTTATATTTCGAGAGGGCTTCACCATTGAAAATCGTGAGAGCTATTGTTAAAGCGACAATGTCCAAGTGCATGGATTTAGTTGTTTAGTTATTTAAACGTTCAAATTCATAATCCACCACCGGGTTCATCATTGGATTGCCAACTTGAAGAGGGAGGATTTGCCATTAAACTTTTGGCCATCTGCTTAGCTCCGCCCAGCGCTCATTGTCTCTCATCAGATCCACCTGTTTCTGCTTCTATGTAAGCTACCTGTTCCCAGCCAATGGTGCCAGATTATCTGAGCCGTGTGAGAGAGTTTTCTGGCCTCCTTGTCAGTTTCTGGTTATCTGATCTTGACTACGGTAGTTGCTGCCCAAGGACTTCTGAGTTTTGGTTCCCCCTGTTCCACACTGTGGGCCTGATCTATTTCCGGACTGTTACCTGGACCTGTCTTCTGAACCCGGCTTGGATATGCCTTCGGCGCCTCTTAGGACTTCTGATCTTTTGGCCTGGAAACCTGTTCCTACTGCCTTGGATTATCCCCCTGGAGTCTTCTGCTCCTATACATGCTGTGGCTGTGGCTTCTGTTTTTCATTGCCCTACTTCTCTCCTGGATCTCTGGAAGTGGCTCTGTCACGAGCTATGGAGAAATCCTTCTTGCTGTTGCACAGGAGTGAAGTCCTCCAAACTTCACTCCTTCTGCTGGGCTTAGACTGAACTTAACCAGGTTGGTGACTCTCATGCTCACTATCATTAGTTTTGAAGTCACTAACCTGAGTCTCCATCTTGGCAGAGAATCCAGTGAACCTGCCCCACCTGATAAGCAGCCCCTGGTGTACGTTTAATAAAACGCTTGTTTTGAAATCACCCTGATCTGTCTGCCTGAATTCTAGGTCCTACACTCTGAGTCTGTGACAGGCTAGTGTCATATAGCAAGTCTAGGTTTGACTTATTCAACATTGCTTTTGTGCAAACTTCATCTCCCTTGTTTTTATTTTCTGTCCATTTTTTTTTTGGGAAAAGCTATATAAAATGTCAACGTAAACATCTGGTTATGACTATTTTCCTGAAAGACCAATTAAAAAAATGTGCCATTAGGTTCTGACTATTAAGTAAGAATTTTTGAAAAAAATTAAACAACATATGTGTTAGTTCAAGGCTGGACTATTGTAATTCTTACTAATATCAGGAAGTCCACAAACTGTAGTTAAAAGCCTTCAGCTGATCCAAAATGCTGCAGCCAGAGTTCTGATGAAAATAAAATAGAGAGATAATATCCCTCTTAATCCCCCTTGCTGTTGCACAGGAGCCTAGTCAGATTAGACCCACTTTTTGGATTCAATTCAATTCAATTCAGTTTATTTATATAGCGCCAAATTCACAACACATGTCATCTCAAGGCACTTTACAGTTCAACCAGATCATACAGTCAAATTGAGTTGACACTGAATTCAGTAAAGACTGCAGCAGCATTGTTTGGAATCCCATGCTACTGCTGTCCAATAAATCCTTTATGCTGGCCATTACTGTAAATACACAGTTACTGTAACCAAGTCTGCTAAATAACTGTTGTACATTTGCTCTTTAATCCTTGAAATATGTAAATACTTGTGATGAGATTGTAGATTGATTTTGGAGCTGATCGAAACTCAAATTGACTGTCAAAATTTAGGAGTGAAAACTTTACTGTAACTTCTGGGACAGGTCACAGTTTTTCAAAAAGGGTGCAGAGAACTTTCTTTCAGTGCATTACACAGAGAATCCCACAACCTTTGCCATAATCAAGACCACAAGCTAGGAAACCTGAAGTGGTTCTATAGGCTGGAGAAGTGCTGCTTTAGTTTTAACCTCCTCAGGCTTCTGTTCCATAGCAACAGTGCTGCAGGCTTTTTAAATCTGCAGTATTTATAGATTGCCTTTGTGAAAAAAAAAAAAAAAAAAAAAAACTCAAATTTTGTACAGAAGACTGAAGTGACTAAAGTCTAATTATTGGGCTAAAATAAGTTCATGTCACTTAATTTTGTTTATCCAGTAAATAAATCATATGTCCTCTTATGCCACTTTACGAAAAGACAAGTTTCTCCGATTTCAGCCTGATGCATTGAGTCCATTCAGTGAATTCTCAGAAGTCATGATCTGTTTTTATTCAAAAGGATGAGATTCAGGCTACTTAGTAAAATTATCTTTTAATTCAAACCTTTTTTTTCTTTCTTTCTTTTACAAAATGTACTTGAATATGTACTCCCTCTGCATTTGTTTCTTACTGGCTGCAAAACTAATTTCACCTTAGGGTCAATAAAGTTTTATCAAGATCCATGATTGGTATGCTCTGCATGATGGGTTGTTGAAAAAAAAACAGATTTAACAATGAGAGTAGAATAAAATAGAATAGAATAGAATAGAATAGAATAGAATAGAATAGAATAGAATAGAATAGAATAGAATAGAATAGAAATGCCTTGTTTTCCAAATGCGGTTTTATCGTGTAATTAAAGCTTGTTTTAACTTCCTACACTTCAACTAACTTAAAAAAAAATAAAAAAAATAAAAACTCGTCAAACACAAACTAATCAATGAAAAGAACTTGTGACTGAATAGTGACTTTTTGTAACAACAAATGAAAATTGAATGGTGACTCCCCCAATGATTGAACTTTATTGATCTCAGATTAGAGGAATTTACCTCTGTATTCAACCCATCCCCTTGGGGAGCAGTGGGCTGCCATCATGGGGCGCCCGGGGAGAAGTGTGGGGTTAAGGGTGGCAACGGAGAATCTGATCAGCATGTGTGTAAATGGAGCGCCCCTTTGCACCCAGAAAGTGACGTATTCTGTCCTAAATGCTATCATAACCTTCCAATCAACATGTTTACATGAGCCCAGTCAGCCATTTTACTCAGATTACTTTTGTCCATAGAAACAGCGCAATCACATTTTTTTTTTTTTTTACTATTCTGAGCACATTTAAATCCCACTGTGACATTTTGTGCATGTAACATAGCTACTGACTGTGCAGGATCCACTCCTCCTTGATGAGCATGTAGCAACAGTATACATTTGCTTCCAGCAATCCCTCACACAGAGCATGTATGCAGGGATATTGGAGAGTAAAAGCTCCATTTTAACAGGAAGAAACCCTGCAGCAGAACCAGGCTCAGTGTGAGCGGCCTTCTGCTAAAGCCGACCGGGGTTCAAGAAGACAGACGCACTAATCCATAAATATTCTCTCAATGTTGAAATTGGCTACAATGCTGCTTAAATATCTCCTCTTTTTACAAAGTAGACGTTTAAAGCAGGAGAGAGCTGAGGTGAAATCCCCTAAAACTCATTCATTTTGGTTACAGCAACTGATTAATTCAATACTGCACTTACTTTTTTTCTTTTTCCACTTCTACTTGTTCTTAACCAAGTCTTAATATTATATAAGTTATCTTTTTTCAGGTGGGTAATGTGTCTAAGTAATGTGTTTCAATAGAAAAGTAGAATAGTATTATTGAAAAGTTCATTTATTCTGATAGTTGAATAAAAAAATTAAAACTCATAAATATTTATACAACATAGAACTATTGACAGCGCGATTATTAATAATGTTGTTGCCCTAATGTAACTTTGTTATATCAAACCGTTTAACTGGTCTGTTGTATTTCGAACTAATAAAACATTATTTAGTCTCTCTGATTAAATTAAATATAATACATCACAGAGTATTTTGTTTAAACATATGAAAAGGAAAATTGAGTGGAAGGAGAACAGGTGAGAGAAGAAGGTGCATAAAAAACTAGCGTTATCACAACTTTAAGAGGAGTACTGTATGTGGTTAACAGAAATAAACAATTGAAACGTAGCACTCTTTTTGTATTAATTAATATATGACTTTCACCTTTAATTTAGTTGCTGAAAGAAATTACCATTTCAATTACCTTCTGCGTCATTGACATTTAATTCTGACATCAATTTGCATACCTGCATTTCCTGAAATGTCTTCTCTTTTGAATGAAATGATAATAAACAGCCTGCCACTGAGTTTTACACAAGAATAAACTGAAAATAAAACACAACCAGCTAAAGACGTTTTTATGTATCTCTCAGGGGGTTTTGACACTTTTTTATGTTATTTAACTCTTTGATATTTCTACATTTTTTTGGAATACATTTAAAAAAGTAGCTGTTGAGGTTAACCTGGGGCCGATTCCTTCAGCAGCAATTTCCTCATAGACTTAAAACAAAAAGTTATTTAGACAACCCACTAGAAATAAATTGTAATGCTTATTCACTTATTTGTTAGAGACGGTAATGCTAAGCTAAGTCCACAGGTGACTTTGTCCAGGAAAGAAACAGATAAGCATATTAGCTCTGAGCTGTTTTGATATAAAACATGATGAAAGAGAGCACATATAGTCATTAACAGTAAAAGCTGAGTTCATACTGTAGCGATGTCTAGAAGCAATACAGGACTAAACACTGACAAACACTATCATCCATGATTGAAGATGTTGATGGCAGATGGCCAGCTGATGCTTTCCTCCAGAATGGAGTCACAACTAAACAAAGCTCCAGGCCAGATGAAGCTATTATGATGAGGAAAAGAAGAGACAAGATGAAGTTAGAAGTTAAACTAACAAATAATGCAGGGGTAGAGAATGGAAGTAGAATGTAGTAGAGTAAAGAAAAATAACTCTTTGTCCTCCAGCACCCTAAGTCTATAATAGCATAACTACAGAGATAGCTCAGGATAACCTAAGTCACACCAACTGTAAGCTTTAAATTTATTTTCAGTCTTATGGATTACAAATAGATGTTGGTTCTACCGGAGAGGAGCCTTCATTTAAAACAAAGAGAAGAATTTTTTAAACATGTTTACGTCTTTAAATAAAAGCAGATATGTCCTTGTGTGTATTGCATGTTGTGAATATTTATTAGATTCTGTGTAATATAATCTAATATTGTTTCTCATTCTTGAGATTCTGTTTTACTTCTGTACTGTTTATTTTGTATTCGGTGACTCAGTTATTTTTATAAATTTGAGGGGACGCCTTTTTTGTAAAACCTTTAGGTTACTCTGTTGTTCATGTTAGTATGTAGAGAAAACTGGTTTTAATTTTACCAAAGTAATGTTCTTTTAATCTGTTTTTTTTTTTTTTATTGCAGAGCTGCTTTTAGTAATTTAACACTAAAACAGTTTTCCAACCAAATGCTTAGTGCTTAAAAAAACTGCTTAGGTTTATGTAAATGTTAAGATTATTTTTAAAACAGATTCAACTTTCACCAAAACAGAGTAAATGTTGATTTTTGTCATATATGATTTTATATATTACAATACTCAGTGATAAATACTGAAAGAAAAATAACTATTTTGACATTTTCCTATTTGCTTTTTACCGTATTTCTCAGACTAATTATTTGAAATTTATCCTTTACAGCGAAGGATTCAAAGGGAATCTCAGTATGTGATGCTGGAGGTATAAACAGAAAATCTCTTTCTGTTGCTAAGACACATGCTTTCTGGCCTGAACCTCATGGTATGTTCAAATATTTAATCTTTCACTCCACCTTATATGTAAAACATCTTGCAGACATTTGTAATGATGCCTTCCTTGCAATGAATCCCTTTAAAATAAAATTTCAGGATGCTGCTTTATGTTAGATAAATCTTTGTTAGTTAAAACCAACCTAAACTGAAACGATTTCACTGCCAGTAGAATACAAATGGATAACATGGAATATTTATTTAGCTGCACTGAAAAAAAAAGTATTTTTACTTGAAATGGATGATTCTTGTCTTGATTAAAGGAATAGTACACCCAAAACATGATTAGCCTTCATTTTCTACTCACCCCCATGCTGAACAACACTCTGGAGTACTTTTTTGATATCTCAAATGTATCTGGAGATCTGGGAGGCTTCTTGCTGTCTGCTGACATTCAAATAATGGAGGTCTATGGTGCCCGAGGCAGAAAGGTCCATAAAAGTCCACAAAAAACGTGTCAATATTCCTCCATACTGCTCGTCCAATGTATTCCAAGTGTCCTGAGTTGGTAGCGTCCAGAATTTACTCGAAACGAAGTCATTTAGAATGTTTTTAGAGCATAAACAGTAGTGTATAGGATTTCCTGAAAGCGCGTTCACGAGTCTACGGAAACCGCGGCAGACCAAACCAGATGAAAGTGCGCATTCAGCGTCTGCTCTTGATAATGCAAGCGTAGAAGAAGAAATTTGCTGTTTACTTGTGCAAAGAAAGAAACAACAAAAGAAAAATATCTGAGGACTTCAGTGTTGAGGAAGAGCATGAGTTCTTTGCCGAGCTGAATGCGCACTTTCATCTGGTTTGGTCTGCCGCGGTTTCCGTAGACTCGTAAACTCGCAGGCGCGCGCTTTTAGGAAATCCTATACACTACTGTTTATGCTCTAAAAACATTCTAAATGACTTCGTTTCGAGTAAATTCTGGATGCTACCCACTCAGGACACTTGGAATACATTGGACGAGCAGTATGGAGGAATATTGACACGTTTTTTGTGGACTTTTATGGACCTTTCTGTCTCGGGCACCATAGACCTCCATTATTTGAATGTCAGCAGACAGCAAGAAGCCTCCCAGATCTCCAGATGCATTTGAGATATCAAAAAAGTACTCCAGAGTGTTGTTCAGCATGGGAATGAGTAGAAAATGAAGGCTAATCATGTTTTGGGTGTACTATTCCTTTAAGCTGTATCAGTGTCGGTAAGGGGCTTAAGACAAAGTCAAATGGTTCAGAGATTAAACAGCTATTTAAAAAAAACATTTTAAACATGTGGAAAGGCCATATTAGTGTATTCAAGCTAAAAAAAACAAGGAAACTTTAACCTTTTGCTTAAATACTAGTATTGACGCTAATTTACCTAAACTACCGCACTGCCAAAGTAGCATATGTATACAACCAATACTTTTTGATATATATTTAGTACTTGTTAAGGATTGGAAGTAATATTCCATCAGCTACAGAATAGAGTTATATCCAAGTTTGCATAATTTTTCTCACCTTCTTTATATGTTTTTTCCAAATGAACAGTATTAAAATCAAAATAATCATTATTCATTAAAAATGATAGTAATTAAATGCGGGCAGCGAGGGATAAAGCACATTACAATGAGGCATGCTGGAAAACCTCGTAAATCTCAAAGTTAAGGCAAGAAGAAGGCACAGAGAATGATAATGAGTGAAACTATAGATTATGAACTACTAAGGAAAATAATTTTTTTGTTTAAAAAGAAAAATAGAAACATTGTTTAACAACGACATCATTACACTACAGTGTGAGGTTTCCTTCCGGCTTAAAAATTGTGTTCAGTGATGTTATTAAATCTTTATAGTTCTTCATGAAACTTCAGAAATGGGGAAAAGGCTCATCAGCAAATAAACGCTTTATCAAACTTGGAGACCAGAGCATTTCTGAAGCCAATAAATGTCACATTTTAAAGAAACTCACACAAGTTTGGACGCATAGAGAGCAACAGGGTTTGATAACTTATAGAAAAGTTTATTTCTGAAGGTTCAAGCACATTGTGCGACTACATTTGTGATTTTCTCTTTAGGGAGTCCCTATGAGTCCCTAAAGAAGGAAAATAAATATGCATACAACTTGTATTTTCCTACAACAGAGAGATCACAGAAGGGGAGGCCTTAGAGTGAACAGAGGCTGAGGCACAAACAGATCTATGACCATTGGGACTGCTGGGGATTCAGTCTGGGTAGCCTTCACCCTGCTCAGCCTGGTGTTCATAAATCAGCCAAAGTCTGGCTAAACTGATATATATCGCCCTCTGATGGAAAGTCTGTGAAATGCAGCTCTTTTGTGCCAGGACCTCCTGTAAAATAGTCACATGTTGGTGCAGATATACTAAGGAGAAATTAAATGGCGTTTTTTATTTTGAAATAAACCTTTTACAATAAAGGTTAAAAAAATACATCTGTAAGATGCATATTTTGATATATTTTACCTCCCAGTTTGTATTTGCTTTAGTATTAGTATTATTGCTTAAAAAAAATATATTATTTTATTATAACCTGTCAGACTGCATAAGTCTTTACATAAATCAGGACATTTACCTAGATCATTCATTTCGTTTGACATGAATGAATACCAGAAGAAAATGCTAAATCTGGAGTAAAAAAATAAATAAATAGAAATAATTTCAAAAATAAATACAAATCTGTTAAAATTGTTTTGATGATGAATTTGAAAATAAAATAATGCCGGTTTTAATTTTAAGAAACTGCCGGAGGAAATCAATGTTTCCTTGAATTTTAAGAACTTTCACTGAAATAAACATTAAAACAGAATATATACTATAGGCACAGGAATCATACAAGGTTATAATTCTATTTTTGTAGCTGTGAAATTTTACATAATGAAGGGGGGAAAAAGTTAATTTATCTGTGATCCATAAGACGATAATAACTAGTTTTTTGCAGCTCCCCTTGAAGTTGATGAGGTGTGAGTATATTAAGGAATTTAATCAATGAGCCTAATGGATGAAAAACAGTTTTCCTCTGTTTTTCCTGCTTGTGGTAGGACACCTCTCTTTTATATGGCCTCTCTTACACATGCTGAATGCATATTTAATGACTGTGACTCCCTATCCTGTCAGCCACCACAGGCCACCATAGCCAGAAGTTTGCGTTTGAGCGCTCTGGCAGCGGGACATCAACTCATAGTGACAGCCATGAGGGTCCGTGAGGCTGGGCCCAAGCTGCAGGTCAAGACCCAGGGTGGCTGCAGGCCACTGGGACCATGCTGCAGAGAGGTAGCCAGGAGACGACAGAATGGGCACAGTCGCCATGGAAACAGATGCGGCCCAGGATAATGATAGCAACTGGTAACTAAGTAACAGGAAGTGGAGGAATATGGAGGCAGATCATAGATTTTTACGCCTGTATTTGTCTCTGGAGGATGATCAGTGGTTAATTATGAAGGACGGGACACAATGAGAGTGGGGGCACAGAAGACCCATCACTTCCTCCTCATTAAGCGTGTCCGATTGGCAGGGGAACTGATTCTATCTGGAGATTAGGGCCCCGCCCTTCTGTCCCCATCACTTTCTAAGTGAGTCCATGAGGGGGTGGATAAGCTCACGATGCAAAGCAGAGCAAGGATAATGTAACTGAAGGAGGCATGATCAATATTTTTGTGACACCTCCAAATTAAATGTCAGTGTGATAAAAGACACGAGTTTTAGCTTACTGATTAGCTGATCTGCTCACCACCAACTTTAAAGCAAGCTTCTAACATGCCTTTCATGCTTTCCTATTTAACTTTGAATTCAGACTTTGTTGCAAACAAGCTAAGAAAACAATATCATTGCAGGTTTCAAGCTGTCGCCACATGAAGAAGTTAGAAAATGGGAAGAAAATATTAAAAGAGCAACACATATGAATCACTGCATGCCAGAAATCAACATATGTTGCTCAGTAAGGGCTCCTTGAATATTGTTTTGCCATTTTGCTATTGAAGCAAATGATCTTTGTTATTATGTAACTGGTCAGAGGAGACTTAGAGGAATAACAGCAGCAAAAATCAAATATTTATTCTTTGTTTTTTGTTTGTTTTTTCACACATAATTGTGTATTTTACACCCTTCCAGAGCTGTTCATCCTCCCACATATAAAACCTGAAATATGCTACTTATGGTGGAGTTCAGGGTTGATGGGTCTGCATGGTCTAGACTGTGATTGGCAGCAATGAAACTAGCTATGACAAGGATACAAACATGGAGAGTGAAGGAGGTATCCAATGAGGCAGAGGATTTCTTTCCAACATCTTCACCACATCTATAATATCATTCATTAGGAAAATAAGTTTTGGGGGTGAGTTGCCCTTTAATCAGCAGGACCAAACCAAGACTTTAGTTTCTCAGCAGTTAGGGTGTACTTTTTGAAAATATATCTTCAATTTCTAGCATAACTTTTACTTTAAATATTTCTAAAGATTTTTTTCGTACACCTAAAATTTGGTTAAAATACACTTGAACCTGTAAGGACGTGTTTAAATTTAGAGTATTCATCGTGGCTCCTGAACAGGAACTTCAAATTTTGATGCAAGGTAATAATTAACTTTGAATTCTTCCCTTTGTTGCTTTTGTTTTACTTATCCAATAAATATCAAACACAAAAATGACACTTTACATTTCCCGGTAAATTCTGAACGCAATCTAAATTTTGTATAATCAATAATGCTTTCAAATTATTCTGTTTTCAAATTATCGTGAAATTAAGTATTCTATTGTCAGCTTCAGAAGGAAGAGGTTTTTACATTGTTTATTTTTTGTCACAAAGTTTCCATTGACTTTGGCAAACAATTGTAAACTACAAACAATACACCGTGATATAAATCTAGAATGTTCTGTTTAAAACAAAATCCCCTCTCTGGCTTTAACAACCTTCATTGCTAGAGTATCCCAAAGTTGAAATGCAAATATTTTTATTAGAAATTATGGGGCTACTCATTGCTAAGATACATTTTTAACAAACCTAAAAGAAATGGCTAAGAAATACTTTCCAAATCGAAAAAAAAAACCAGAGAGAACATCGAAGTTATAGTGGTAAAATAGCACAAAATGTATAAAAAGAGAATACATTTATTTTTCTAGTCTAATCAGCATATCAATGAATATATTGCATTGTATTTTTTCTCTTTCACCTGATTTCTATAAAGAACATAAAGAAGTGTTACTAAGACAGACCTCTGAGGGACACCGATACTAGTGAACTAATTGTCTGTAGCGACTGTGTTCTGAACTAAAATATAATTATTCAGAGTTGTTAAATTAACAGAACCTTTATGAATTACAACTTCACATGACTCATTTGTAAACGAGCAACTAAATGTAATCGAAAGGTCTGTGCACTTAAAGATTACTTTTCACACAATGTATCCATGCACATACAAATTTGTAATGTAAAAAATAAATAAATAAATAAATAAATATATATATATATATATATATATATATATATATATATATATATATATATATATGTTTTTTAGCTGAAGTTCCAGAAAAGCTCCTGCAGCTTTATCACCACACAATCATTCATGTCTGCATCTGAATGCATCTTCAAGCAATTACCACACTGTCTAAAATTACACCATGCCCTGAAGAGATGGTGATATCTCTGCTGCTAAGAGATGTGGACTAGCTCGGTCTGATTCTCATTTAATAATTTGCAGAGACACAGTTACACAAATGCTATTAAAAAGCAGAAAATATAGCAATATTTTTTTTTTTTTATTAGCAGATGCAGATTTGTACAGTGAAATGTAGTTTTCTTTCCTCCCCTATGATGACGTAACATTGATTATAACAGAAATAATATAAGGTAAAACAGAAAGTGTTTCTTCAATTAATAAATAACACTTAAATGCTTGTGCTGATTGTGAACTTTATGGATATTCTTTATATTAATAGCTTCAAGAACTAGAACAACCTAGTCTGGGTCGGACAGAACACCTCTGGTGTCATCATCCTAAGCACAGGCTCCCCTCAGGGCTGCATCCTGAGCCCTCTGCTGTTCACCCTAATGACACATGACTGCGTTCCCAGATTCACCACCAAACACATCGTGAATTTTGCAGAAGACACCACGGTGGTGGACCTCATCAGTGATGACAACGACCAGGACTATAGAGAAGAGGTGGAGCAGCTGGTGACCTGGTGCAAAGATAACAGCCTGATCCTGAACGTGGAGAAGGCGAAGGAGATCATCTTGGACTTCAGGAAGAACCGGCTTACCCACGCTCCATTGGTCATCAACAGTTCAGCTGTTGCCGAATTCCTGGGGGTGCACATCAAAGACACGCTGCACTTTAAAAAATGAAAATGAGCTGTACTGAAGGAAATTTCTTTTTGTATGCACTTGTCTATACAAAATGACAAATAAAGTCTGTTTAAGTCTAGATCCTACAAAACTACTCTGTGGTTCTAATAAATCATTCATCTGGCCTCCAGATTCTTCAGAATTAATAAAATAATCTAATAAAGGCCTCACATTTATATCTATGCAGCATATATATGCTGATAAAGGCTTCTACAAGCAAACTCTTGGTTATATTTTATGTAACTCTCTGGTGAGTTTTTTTTATATCTAATTTGACTTGAATTTCCATATCCCATCTCGATACATCCGATCTAATTTGATCAGATTTAATTGCACAAAAGGTAATGCATAATTTGGAAATGAAAGGAAAGATGGCCACATGATTTTTCAAAGGTTTGTTCCGCAACATCTGAAAAGCTGGGCTTGCATTTGTCTCAGTTCCCCTATATATTTAATGCTTTGCAGAACAACGTTTTACTGCAATTACAACTGCAAGAATGTGGACAATTTTTTACATCTAGAGACAGATGTTTTTGAGCATTTTTCTTTGCAAAACAGCAAAAGCTCAGTCAGTTTGGACAGAGAGCATCCACCAATATCATTTTTAAAGTCTTGACAAATTTTTATAGTAAGGTTGAGGTTTTGGCCCTGATTGGCCCATTCTTACACATGAACAAGCTTTAATTCAAACCATCAGTTTTAGCTTTGGCTGTATGTTTAGAGTCATTATTCTGCAGGAGGGTGAATTTCTGTTGTTTTTTCGAGTCTCTATCATTTTGGCATTCAGGATTGGCCTGTATTTTCCTCCACCCATTTTGTCTCAGCTATACCTACCTTCCCTGTCTCTACAAAAGAAAGCAAACCATCAGCACTATGGTGTCACCACCATGTTTTATCTCTGGGGTATTTGTTTCCCATGATGGGCAAATTTAGTCAGCCTTTTACATGTAAAATTTGGTGTTATCTAACATAAACTTTCATATTTTTGTTGTTTCCTTTACATTGTTTTGGTGGAACTCCACACAGGGCCTTCTGCGATTCTATTTTTTATTTTTTACATTTTTACTTCCTCCCTCTATAAAATTTCAGATTTGTACAGTGCACAACTTAAGGGTTGGTCCCATCTAAGTGGTGGATCTCTGCAGCTCATCAAGACTTTCCTTTAAGCTGCTTCTCTTCTCTTCTCCAGCCAGAGGGTTTTACTGACCAACCACATGTAATTTGGTAGATTTGCAGGCATGCAATAGTTTTTTTCCCTTTCCGGAAAATATCCAGAGCTTTGAATATTGCTTAACAACCTAGTTCTGGATTTAAATAACATTGGGAAGGAATTGCATTTCTTTGTCTCTTTCTTTCTATTTCCCTTTATTTATTCATTCATTTATTAACTTCTATTCATTCTTTCAGGAGGACTGACTAATTCTTTTACGTCATAATCAGCTCTGAAATATTTTCTCTTTCTTATCAATGGTAAGGAAGAGCACAGAAAAACCAACAACTGTGGATAATTAATCCTGATATTATGTGATTTATCAATATTGTCTGGAATTCAACAGTACCTTTGAAAGTAAGTTAAAGTTGCTGAGGTGTAGATGTTTCTGCTGCTCCCAAGTGGCCAACCAGAGAATTACACCAGTAGCGGGTTAACCAAAAAATTATGGCTTTAGTTTGAAGATTTATTAAAATTGTGAATATAAAAATTCCCTTTTTTCCCCTGTAGGAACAAAAACTCACAATTAGAAAACAACAACCTTTAGGTTCCTTTAGAAATCAGGTTAAAAACAACATATATATAACTGTTATAATCTATTATAATATATAGTAGATATAAATGTTTTTTTTACAAGTTTCATCTTTGCTGTTAATAAACTGAGGCCGACTGGGGTTCAAGGGGACAGAAGCAGACATACAGAAAGAAGCAAAGATACGAAAGGTAACTGTCAATCAGCTCCATAGGCGGCCCTGTCCAGGAAAGACAGAGCCAGGCAGACGAGCTTAGAGCCAGCTCCCATGTCAGAGGATGAAAAAAGCACATACAGTTGGTCACAGTCAGAGAAACAGGACTACACTGAAAAACAGGCCAATCTCCATCATCTACAAACAAGGGTGTTGATGGCAGCAGCACAGCTGATATTTTTCTCTGGGATGGTGTCACAGCCAAACAAGAACAGACCAGATGAAGCTAATGTAATGAGAAAAAGTAAAGATAGCATAAAGTTAGAGGTTGAACTAACAAATACTGCAGAAGGGGAGAATAGAAAAGGGTCCCTATGTCCTCCAGCAGTGTAACCCTATAGCAGCATAACTACAGAGATAGCTCAGGATAACCTGAAACTATAAGCTTTATTAATAAGGAAACGTTTTAAGCCTTCCCTTAAAAGTAGACAGGGTGTCTGCCTCATGGACTAAACTGATAGTAGGTTCAACAGGAGAGGAGCCTGATAACTAAGATCTGCCTCCCATTCTACTTTTAGAAATTCTAGAAGCCATACGTAAACCTGTAGATTGAGAGAAAAGTACTCATTTGGCGACATAAAGAATTATCTTATGGCTGATATAATGCAGGGCTTGGCCGTTTAAGTTTTAATATGTGAGAAGGAGGATATTAAATTCTATTGAAATGTAAAAAGTCAATTTTATGATGTTGAAACAACGCAAATAGAGGATCGTTGGTCATTCATCTCTGCACACTCTTATTATACAGTGCTAGTTTCTCACCTTTTTTTTTACTTTAGATTTTCTATAAGGCTTTAGACTGAGTTTGCCATAGAAGATGGTGTACTCTGTATCCCCAGAAGTGGTTATATCTTGAATTTATCATATTTTTTGAAGCATTATCCTTTTAACAGGTTAACCTGTAGATTTCTAATAGAATGTTCTGAATTATTTTCTAAGATACTACATTTTTTTTAAAGAATTCATGTTTAAAATAATGGCCCACAGCATCACTGATGCTAAACCATGAATAATATTTGACACTCAGGACTTTTCCACACACAGTATTTTTCCTCTTTAATTTAACAAAATCCCAATAGAGCAACTGAATTAGTTTTTTTTTTTTCCTGCAATCACTCGCAAACATTCCAGATTGAAGGAGTCAGACTCTACATTAGGATGCAACTTTTTCCACAGTGAGCTCCCTTCAACTAACCAAGCATGACACTGTAAATAATGATCCTCGTCCAGACATATTTGCCACAGTTCCTGTCATTTATGTTTTTAAAATTATTGCTTAGATTATTATAGATTAGACAAAAAATGTCCAAGTAGCAACCTTTCCTTTAGCAAGATGAAATATCGGGACCGTCTAAAAGGCATGTTGTCTTCTTTTTTCCAATTTGATGGTAGCAAAGAGAAATGAACCTGCGTTATTTTATCTATTTGAAGCATGGTAACAGAAAAAAGAAACATTTATAAGAATTTATCAATATAGTAATTACAATTTAAAGTTTAAAAGCAATGTATAGAAAAAAGATAAAAGGTTTCAGTTTGATTTCTTTTAGATGAGTTTTTGGAAACCTCTATTTTCAAAACTGAATCTATTTTTTTCAATGAATACATCTAAAAACTTAAAGGTAGTTGTTTTCTAAATCCATAATTATGTTTAGGGCCTAATTTGAACAGCTGTTTAATTAAAGCAGTAAAAGTGTCCATTCCTCTCCAACCGCCCCTGAGAACTTATTTGCAATGGGAGGAGCTTCCAGGGGCCCAGAGGAAACATGGCATCGTCACACAAAGAAATTTATTGCATGTATGACCCCCTTGACCTAACCACCGCTGCTAGGTATTTTATCTACGACACAACATCTGTTCGCTAAAGTGACAGGCATGAAAAACTGGCATCAAATTGTTCAGATCCAGGACTACAGGCCAACTGCCATCCATTCCACTAACAGGGGGCCCTCACCTGATCTGAGCAGATCGCTCAGCAAAGAGATAGGGTGATTGCTCAACAAACTCTCCCTCTTAGACATGTCTGAATCGGGGTTTGGTGGCTTATTTGCTGCAATTCTGCTGGGCCTTGTGAGCTTTTAAAGGCTCAATGTTGGGGGACATAATCACTCCCTGCTGAGTCAAAGCTGAGCAGCTCTTTGTCAACCCTGCAGATTGGTTGTGATATGCTTACAGCTTTCCCCTGTGACTGAACATCCACTTTGCTGCAGATGTGTGACACATCTGATTGAACAGGTCAGGTCTTATCCTTTGAGACACATATCCCTTTAATGCTCCTGTTAACCTTTGCTTTGTCTTTTTCTTCCTCTTTCTGGGATTTTGTTTTTTTTCCTTCTCCGTGCTTTAACCACACTGGGTATTCCACCCTCTCCCTTCTTGACTCTCAAAGCCTTTTATCCCCAAACCTTAGTTAATGTTTAAGGGATTTGTTGCTTATTGTTGTGAATGCTCTCTGTTGTTGTTTATTTCAGCATTTAAGAAAAATATTTTATGTTATTGTTTTATTCGGGACAAATTAGTTCCTAAAATGTTCAGTTTTACACATAAAAAAAAAACACATTCAGCAGGCCTTGAGATCAGCACCGGCTTTAACACTAAAGGTCAAATAATGTTAATAGACCCTTGAGGGCAGTTACTTTTTAAAAGAGGATTGGAAGACATTATTTGAGTTTGCGTTTACCTACACTTGTTCGGTGAGTATGTTGTTGTTGTATGTTGTACAAAAAAAATATGTTGCATCAATCCTGAATTATCCCTTATTTATTTGTATTTTTGTGAGCTGGATCTGAAATTTTTTCATTCTTTCTATGTTTTCCCTGTCTATTATAATTTATTTCATTCATCTTTAGTTCAGTATCTGTTCATTATTACACAGGGAGTTTAATTTAGTGCAGTAGAGAGGATGACAGCATTGTTGCCTATGCTATGTATCTATGTAGGGTCTTGCTTTGATCTACAGTTCAAAAACATCGTTGTTAGGCTAAATGGTTTCTATAAATTGTCCTTAGCTATGAATGTGTTTGTGGTTGTAGGTCCTGTGTGCCTCTGTGTTGCCCTGGGTTTTCCCCACCTCTTGCCCAATAATCCCAATAAAGATGGGTGGGCCTCATTTCACCATATCATCCCTGATTTGGCTGTTTTGATTCTTTTTAAACCCAATTTGGTGGATAAGTAAAGAAGCTGTCAGTAATAAATGGTTTGATAACCACATTTTTCTTTTTCTAGTCATAAATGCTGGAATTAAATGTTGGTATGCAATTTCTGTGTATCCTATTTAACCACAGGAGGTCGCTTATAGTTATTTCACTTTGATCCAAGGTCACAATCTCTCTAATCTAATAAAAAAGGACTTTCAAAAACGCTATGATAATTCATGCTGAAAATTCAACGAGCTGTATAAGGTAGTTAGAAATGATCTGAGCTTTTAACGTCGGGCATAATCCTGCTGGAAGGAAGCATCAGAATATGGTGGCACTATGGCAAAGATACCTAGAAAGGCAAAAGAGTGGGAACAGAACAGCCCCCACTAAATCTAACCACGTGAACACTGATAAAAGAGTAGATGAATCTGTGTTTTCTGGGTGTTTTGATGGCTGATTTAAACCTTGTTGTCTGAATGATGTAGATTGTAAGGATTTAACCTCTAATTGGCCAACTTTGGTGAACAGGTACAAACTGTAGCCTGAGTTTTCAGTTCATAGCATGTAAG
>NW_015150762.1:789741-797914 GCF_000732505.1 Cyprinodon variegatus | reverse complement strand
CAAATCAACTTCCTGAGCACCCTGGCATGGTTCTGCAGCTGGTATGGCTGCCACCTTAGTTGTATGTTTTATTTTATGTCGCTGTATTAAAGTTAAGCAATTTCTCCAAATAATGCTTAAAATACCTCCACAACAATGGAAATTTATTTGTAAAACTGTCATAGAGGACTAGCACCTAAAAGTGGTCAGTTTTTGAGAGGAAATGACTTTGAGTCAATAAGTCGATGCAATCAACTGGTTTTCCTTAGATAAGAGTATTTTGAATGGTGAACTGTAAATTATCTGGAGATGACATGTGTTGTGAATTGGTGCTATATAAATAAACTAAATTGAATTGAAGTTTGTAATTACAAACTATTTAATACTATACTATGACAAAACCACAACAAAATGCACCAACTTCATTGATAACTGAATACTGAATACTTTACATTAAACAATTAAATGCACAAAAAAATTATGCTGAAAACACCTTTAAAACTAGAAAATATTACAAAAAATCCATCTTATTTTAGAAATAATTGTTTTCCTGCACTATGTTTTACTATTTCCCATGATTTACTCCTTAAATAGCTGTGTATATGAAATAATCTACAGAATATTTAAAATACGTATAATTAACTCCATATAAACTATCAACCGAAACCAGAATAATATCATAATATTCCATACTATATCAGTCTCAGGAGATGGCGTGGGTATGAAGGACTGATGTTTTAGATTCTGCATTCTTATTAGTGTGTCATGTTTCTCTCTTGCTGAATCTTGTGCGAGAATGGTCTGCTGCGTGTCACCGTTGGTGAAAGAGAGAAGTGAAGAAGAAACTATGTGAATGTGACAGACATGTGTATTGGACATTTATTAAAATACAGGACAAATTGCATCCCTTATCAGTTTAATATTGGATGCAATGTTTAACTGCCAAATAAAAAGCGATTCAGTATTTTAACGGACAGGTGGCAACTCTAGCAGCAGGACCAATATTAAAGACCTAGACCACTGGTTTGCATTTTCCTATAGCATCAACTTAAACTAGGCTTGACTAGCTCCCGGACATTATTTTGTAGCAGATAGGAATAACTGCTTCTGTTCTGTTTTCAATAAAAACAGTTATGTATATCTGTTTATGTTTGTGTAATTTTTTTGCTTTGACTTTTCTGTGAACGCACAACAAAATTAAAGAATGTTTTACTGATGGTTATAATGCATAGAGAATTTCTAGGCGATGAATAACCTTCAGCCGCAAAGTAAACAGTTATGAAAACTCTTGTATCTCTTATATTATGTTAGAAAACACAAGGAGGAATTATGAATTTTCTTTTAAATGCACCATTCTAAGGCATCTTGTGTTTTTAGAGAGTAAAAAAAGTTTAATATTATAAAAAGATATGTACCAGGTGTAAACTACAAACAAGCCGTGTGCTTGATTTTTACTCTAAATGAAAAGGTACATCTGCTTAGGAAAGGATTTTAGGAGTCCCAAAGTAGGCAGCATTGAGTCTTTCCTGTCTTCAGCCCCCATAAGTTCCTAACTGTGACTCAGTAAGACTCTGATTAGTTTCACTTCACAAAATAGCCCCATCCACCCACCATTTCCTCATCCCCTTACCCTCCTCGGCTTACTAATTTGATTATTTCCAATTGAAACCATATTATTGGAACAAAAAAGAAATAAAAATAAGGAAAATTAAAAGTTTTGAAGATCAACTTGATGATAAGATATTTGACCGCAGAATGGGAAGTTGATTCAGGATGCTTGCCCCTCTTACACTGACTTGGCTTTTAACCATAGTTTATGGCCTCCCAGATGATTGGTTGATTCACTATGTCTGTTAACGAGAAACTGAACAACCTACAGACTTGAAAACTGACAACAGACCTTTCTTCCTTTTTTTGCAGAATTATTTATTTAATTTTTTCCATATCTTACTTTTCTCTTCTGAAATAATAATTAGTCATAGCAGGTACCTGCTCACACAGAGCTTGGTTCTGCTGGAGATTTCTGCTTTTTTAAAGAAAAGGTTTTTCTTTCTGCTTTTGCTACATGCATGCTTGGGGTTAAATAAAAAAAAAAACCCCGTTTACTTAACCAGTTAAAACTGAGGTTACCAGCATTATTTCAAAAATAAGATGTATTTAAATGTATTTTAATGATTTGAAATATGCCTGCATGACTCAATTAAAGGGTCAGACTGGTTTTCATTCGCCTGTTATCAGATTCTCATTTTGACCTTGTTCCTGACAGATGAAATCCTGTACTGCCCTTCTAGTTTATTCAGGTTTCAGTTACCTTTTGTTGGATCTTTCATTAAATACATGTCTGTCCACATAAATTAATGCTGAAGGACATTTGTTGCATCACTACAGAGAGGTTTTCATCAGGTCAGAACCTCTGTCAAAAAAAAGAGAGAATAGGTTCTCTCTTTTGCTGAAGAAACTGACGCAACGATAGCACAAAAATAATCAATTTCACTATTTTTGTTTGCCTAATAATTATTTTGTTATGTATGTTCAACTTCAGGCTTTTCTTCACAAAAAACCTTCTCAGCATATAAAACATCAAAGGTTCTTAAATGGAAAAAAAAGAGTTTGTTTCAGTTTTTGTTCTGCTTTTAAACTCTTCTGCTTCATCTTTTTCTGTTGTTTCTCTTTTTATAATGTGGCTGTCCATAATAATTCTAGACCATTTGGGAATGCAGCATCTGCACATTCTACATTAATTATGACAATAAGATATAGAAATCAAGCCTTTCTTAATTTTGTTAATATTTTTTTAATATGACCTACGTTTAAATAATTAACTTATAGATTTTTTCTTTCAATTTTGTCTAGAATTGTTTTTTTGATCTGCTGAGTAAACATGTAATCGTTTGACAGAAGTCACAACAGAAATCTTTAAAGTTCTTAATCTTAATATCATAAAAACAGACAGTGTTTAACTAAGCGTGCTAAAGAAAGTGAAGAATATGGGCTCTCTTCTTTCTCTCTCTCTTGTGACCCTTGCCTCTTGGGGATGGGCCAGACAAACAAAGTGCACCCTGACCCCGGTGAACCCTGAAAAGGCTCTCACTCATTGCAGCTGTGCCATAAAAAGGCTTAAAAAGAAGACCCTTGAGGACACCAAGTTGTTTCTTGTTTTGATTGAAAAGTTTAATATAGAATAAATTCCATTAACTTCAACTTTTAGTCCCACATTAATTCAAGTGCAATCATTAACTCCATGAGGATTTCTGTTTCTCTGACTTACTATACAAAAAACACTTCAAATGTAAATGTTTTTATTGCTATCCTAATTTCAGACCCATTTTGACAAAATCTTCAAGTAGGGAAAAAGTCTCATTTTATGATTTACTTCCCTCAGCTTGGTCAAAGCTCCTAAGAAATCCTAATGAGTAATCCATTAGAGGTCCAATTTCTTCAGGCTCTTTTTACAATGCTGGAAAAAGGTATATTTCCCACAGTTTGTGAAGAATAGATTTCATAAAGGTTAAAAGTCTACAAAGCTTACTGGTATAGTTGTGAAGCAAAGACCGAAATCTGGAGATGACAAAGTATGCAAAGCAACCATTACACCAACGACAGCCACTTGTTTGGGAGTCACCTCAGGAATGCTATATCAAACCTAAACACTGGGTTTGTTAAACTTTAACCTGGAGTTTAACTGTAACACTTTTTTTTGTCAAATGGGTCTAATTTTGAGCGGGGAACCTGTCCAGGGTGCATCCCGCCTCTCGTCCATCGACAGCTGGAAATAGGCACCAGCACCCCTTGCGATAAAGCGTGTCAGAAAATGGAATGATGGATGGAGGGTCTAATTTTGAGCTTTTCTTCAATAAGTCAAAAAATTAAATTAAATTAAAACCAGCAGCAGGTAATTTAGCTCTATAACGGCATGGATTTTTCTGGAAAAGTAACTTTATCTCAATTTTAAGCATAGTGGAGGATCTGTGATGTGATGCTGAGGGTATGTTTCTTTCTCACATTGGCCTTGGAAAGTTTATTGGAATTGCTAAACTTAAGCATCAAAACTCTACACATAAAATCCAACTACTTTCATAACTGTCTGGGCCCCAAACCAAACAACCCCACATTTTTAAACAAAAGTTTCATACAAAACACTCCAAAAACACTCAATCCAACTTTCTTAGTCACAATTCGCCCTCCATTTAAAATTTTCTGAGTCAAAATTTAGGAATTTTCCAATCCAATAAAACACACACCTAAGCCAAACCTAAAGGTACCCGTATTCAACCAAATCCAATTGCATTATTATTTATTTTTGTTGTTGTTTTTCATGGATTTGCCAGTAGCTACTGTATTGAAAGTGCAGTGGTGCTGCCTTTGTGACCCTGTCAGAAAATAACGTCGTTGTAAGGTTTCGAAAGCGGACATTTTAAACTGCAAGAAGTGGTGAAAGCGGGTGCATTGTGAATTTAAAATTAATTAAAACATATTCTGGTACATATATACAAGATATATTACATACATTAAATCTATATTTATTCTACACAGGTCGTCTGTCACGATTTAAAGGATGAATAATCTGTAGGAGATGGCAGTTACAAGCAAAGGCGTAGATATCGGTAAGCAGAGTCTGCAGTTGCTTATAGGCCCCCAACCTATTAGGGGCCCCGACATCAACACCTGGTAGCCCCCCCTATGCAATTGTGGACTTGGACGTCTTTTTGCAGATGTAATGGAGCGAAAAATTTCTCTTACACCAACCTGTTTCTAAGCTGATTGACCAGACCGTATTTATACCCCAACGCATGCCAGATTTCAACATGATGGTGAGCCCTTTAAACACAACTCTCAACTTTTAATAACTATGTTAATAACTATGTATAGTTCATTAGATGGTTGGTTAAAAAAAATACACTTATATAATATGCTTCAAACCACAATAAAGATCTTAAAAGAACGATGTATTTGAGCATTTTATTTTTTACACTGGTGTCAGGTGAATGGGGTGTTGTACTTCATATGGCACCCATCCAGATAATGTTGCTTATGGGCCTATTGTTGTGTCGTTACGCCATTGCTTACAAGGGTTTGTTTGTGAAGTTTAGTGGTGGTCAACCTCTGTCACAAAGCCTAAACATATGGATGCGAGACACTTTTTTTATACCCGGTGATATATATGTTAGATACAAATGCCGTTTATTTAGAATACATTTAAACATCTAAGCAATCCATTCCAGCATGGCCGCCATTACCTGATATGTAAACGTCATGCTAGCTTCAAATGCTAACGCTATCGTAAATACGAGTTAACTACTTTGCTGTTATTAAGTCATAGTTAAAGTCGAGTAACGACAAATAATGGTATTAACACTAGTAGTACATATAACAACAAACGTAGTAACACCCACAACCCGATTTTTAATGTAGTTTTCAGATTTAACAAGTTCAAAATTATCCGTCATACTTTCTACGAAATTAGCTAACAAAAGGGTTAAGCTAACATTTAAAGGGATGCTATAACTTCCACTACAGCTAGGGACATTTTACTAATTTATCCGAATTTATTGTTTTAGTGGATTAACGTGGTGAATAAGTCAGTTAAAAAGACAAGGTGGAGTAAATAACAGATGAACTGATGTCAGGTGAATGGGGTGTTGTACTTCATATGGGGCCCATCCAGATAATGTTGCTTACGGGCCTATTGTTGTGTCATTACGCCATGCTTGCAGGGGTTTGTTTGTGAAGTTTGGTGGTGGCCTCTGTCACAAAGCCTAAACATATGGATGCGAGACACTTTTTATACCCAGTGTCATATATGTTAGATACAAAGGCCTTTTATTTAGAATACATTTGAACGTCTACATGAAGAAATTCATTCAGCATGGCCGCCATTAAAGACAGCCCTGCTGCGCCATTACCTCATCTGTACAAGTCGTGCTAGCTTCAAATGCTAACGCTATCGTAAATACGAGTTAACTACTTTGCTATTAAAAGTCATAGTTAGCTTCATGGCGACAAATATCGGGTATTAATAATAGTGTTATAACAATACACGTAGTAACACCCAAAACCCGATTTTTAATGTTTTTTGGATTTAACAAGTTAAAAAAATATCCGTCATATTTTCTACGAAATTTGCAAACAAAAAGCTTAAGCTAACATTTAAAGGGATGCTATAACTTCCACTACAGCTAGGGACATTTTATTAATTTATCCGGATTTATTGTTTTAGTGGATTAACGTGGTGAATAAGTCGGTTAAGATGGTGTGAATCGAGTTAGCAAATTTGAGTTGATACGTTTACATTGGTTATGTTAAACATAATCTTTTAGCTAACATATTTAAACCTCCCATGTTCCTCATCCAATGGGTGACGTGGGCAGCAGAGCAAGCCATTCACTCAATCCGCTTCATGGAAGCGTAAAGAGGGGGAGGACGGACTTGTACCTGTGGGGGAAGCAGCCGTGGTAAGTCTGCCTTCATTAAACCATATTGTAATAACAAAACAAGCCGCTTTTACTCCACTTTTCATTTTGAGCAGCGTGCTTTCAACCCTCCGGTGAGTCAATTTCTTCATTAAGGATTTTTTCCCCCCGAAAAAGGAAGTAGTCTGGTTGCACCAACAAAGACCGGCGAAAGCAGCAGTGAAAGCCGGGGAGGGTTTGACTTTTCAGGAGTGACTGCAGGTCATTTCTGCTTCTTTAATATTGTCAATCGGTATGCATTTGCATGTCATTCAAAATTTACTTGATTGCAACGTGATAAGCATGCTTTGTTACCACGTAATATTTTTAAAAACATAAAAGCTCGCTTTCCTCATACGGAAACACGATTTGTTGTGGTTCCACTGCTAATATGTGTCGATACTGAAACTAAAAAGAGACAACAAAACAAGTAAAACATGTTGGAGTGACTGTCATTGTTCAGCTCACTCTTGTTTCTTTGTGTTTTGTCATAACAAATAGCAGGAACTATTGCACGGGATCTAGAGGCTCGAGTTTTCTTGGTAGTAAAGAGTTACAGGCAGTGTGGAAGTTCGCGGCAAAAGATGGATAACGCGAGATTTCATCCACGCTTTCTATACATTGAGAAGATAGAAGGGGGTTGGGAAGGGGGAAGGGTAGATGGGTGGGTGCATAGAGCATCAGGGCTCGTGTGTTCCTCGTGGTTTTGGTGGAATATTTGCGTTGGGTTTTCTGTCAAGGTGTACGCTTGACGATTACGTTTAAACAAAAACATTACAACCTAATTGTAGCCTTCTAAATTACATTGTGAAATCTCAGCCTTTATCCCCCGGAGTCACTCAGACAAAAGGAGATTAGGCAACCCACTTTGGCCTGGCTCCATCCTCCAACCCCCCTCCTCATACATTAGTCAGCAGAGCAGACACCAGCTAAGGCTGTGTGTGACTGGGAGGGACATTTGTTTTGTTAAACAAACAGCATCAAAACGAAAGTTGCCACTCAACCAAACAAGCTGTAGCATACAAAAAGTTCTGTATACTAAGTATTCCCTTTTGTAATAGTAATTGGTAATTACATAATGACCTGATGTTCACAACACATGTCATTTCAAGGCACTTTACAGTTCACCAGATCATACAGTCAAATTGATTCAAAGTTTTCTGTGTAAGGAAAACAAGTTGATTGCATTGACTCCAATGCAATCCCTCACTCTAAGCATGCTTGTAGCGACAGTGGAGAGGAAAAACTGCCTTTTAACAGGAAGAAACCTCCAGCAGAATCAGGCTCAGCGTGAGCGGCCATCTACCGAGGCTGAATGGGGTTCAAGTAGACAGAAGCAGAGATACAAAAAGGAGCTGTAAAAGGCGGCCCCATCCAGGAAACGCAGCCATTACTAAATTACACTTTTTAGGTATCTATACTCCATTACTTATTTTTCTTCCTACTTCTGACTTCTACTCATTACATTTTCACACAAGTATCTGTACTTTCTATTCCTTACATTTAAAAAAAAATAATTTTACTCGTTACTCTTGGCTTCGGTTTAATGTTTTTAAATATTTATTTCACATCATGGGCGCCATCCAATGCAAATCATTGGCGCCAATCACATCTAGTGAAAACTAGTGTACTTGGATGAGTCATATAACGCAAACACTCATTGGTTAGCTATTCGTCAAATTTGTGCTGACGCCAACACACAAATCGTCTATGCTGTGCTAAAATGTCGAATTCAGAAAAAAATT
>NW_015150762.1:784827-788893 GCF_000732505.1 Cyprinodon variegatus | reverse complement strand
AGACCCCAGGAACCGGAACCTGGAACCTTCTTGCTGCAGGGCAGCAGTGCTACCCACTGTGCCGCCCTGTCCCAGTCCAAGATGATGAAAGTTTCAATTTGTGGGGAACAGAGGCAGAGGTGAAAAAAAATACCTGCATGGATCAGGATCTGCTCGCCCTGAATAGTAATCGTAGGTCAATTATTTGTTTACATTTCTACTGGCAAACCTGCACTGTCATAAACAGTTTCCCTCTGTGTTTTAGAATCTGAAAGCAGATTGAAAAGTTATAGAGTCACTTTTAATGACACGCTTTTACACCACAGAACCAAACATATGTCTAAAGGGCTAAGTTTCATATCCTTTTTGTTGGCAAACATCGTTGGCTTTTTTAGCTCTTCTGTTTAAGGGAAGATTAGACTGTCATTAAGTGGTGCTTTAGGTCACATGACTGATTTAGTAAAAGATCCAACCCTCTGAGGGTTTTTGAGAAGGACAGCCTGCACGGAGCATCAATAAGTGCTCATTGGCCAGTGCTGTATGTTGACCTGAAAAATAATGTAACATCTCAAATTAAGCTTATACTTTGGTCAAGATGTAAACACTGCTGCTTAAGATGGGATAGGTATTTTATTCCTTAAAGTACCTATCCACAATTCAAATAATTATTTGCATTATTTGAATTGTCTTCTCCTGAAACCATAGGAACCATGCAAACAACATGCAGATTTAAAAAGAAAATGCAAAGTAACCCTGATTAACAAGTTGTGTTTTCTTTTTTTACTAATACATTTATTTATCGTCTTTTTCTGACATGAACTCTGTAAATGGGAACGGGGGTCATTGAAAATGTGTAGCCAAAGTAAACGCTTCCTTTTACCTTTAGGAATTTTAGCAATGTCATTTGTGGCCATTGAGATAAAAGAAGGTAAGTTTTACCTTGATATCGTATTGGGTCAATATCAGTATCAGTTCATGCTCAATATCAGCCTTATATTGGAAATGAAAAAAAATGTATCATGACCTATAATTGAGTGATTTTGTCTGAAAAGAGCATCAAAGAAGTAAAACTTTTTCAATCATACCTGTTCATCTTCCTAATTACTACTTTATTAATGAGTCCTTGCTCATCAGAAGTTCACTAACTGAGCAAATAAATAATTTCTGTACATATAAACATACATATACACATCACATGTACCTACATAGATCTTCCGGCATATCTCTCTCTTGATGCTTGATTTGTAAATCTTTCTGTGTGCTTCCTGTTTATTAGGGACGCACAAGATGGTTGGTCCACAGGTTGTGACTCCCGACTCCTCCCAGGATAAATCCAGTCGTTTCTATGTGGTGTCCTGGACCAACAGGCTTCTCAAGACAAACTTCAAAGATGTCAGAGAGATGGCATCAGGTAATGAATTACTGCACAAGAACTTTTCAACTCATGCTTATTGTGGTAATTTATAATATGGAGCAGGTATGGGGAAATTCATGGGTTTCATAGACAAGCTCCTTCGGAGCAAACAGCTGAGGAGATAGTGTGATGTATCAGGTGTTAGATCAGAGATTAAACCTAAACAATGGCGTAACTAAGTTAAGCTACATTATGTTGGGACATCCTATCCCACCGCCGCCACCCTAGACAACCGACCCAAAACATGCCCCATTCATACACACTTCATCATTCTTCACCTTCACTAGACATGGATATGCTTTAGTATATTCTGCTGTAAAATTAGTCTTATGGGGCTACCTTCAGCTTTAGTGTCCCCTCCTCACACACGCTCTCTCCATTCATCTCCTGGTCGCAATCTATACTCTCTGTAGCAGCAACGTCCACCATTCCCTCTTACCCAGATAATGTTGTAATGTTGCTTATGTGACTATTGTTGTGTCGTTACGCCATTAATAAAAGTTCAATAAATCTCCAGGTCCCCTTTTACACTAGGGTCAGCAGATCCCTGATAATTATCTGCTCAGTCCACACCTCATGAGGACTAATTTTGATTTCTAATGTGAAATATATGGCTTCGTGATTTGATAGAATATACTCATTCTGAATGTAAACATAAAAGGTGTAAATACAAGTATGGCATCAATGGTGCTGCTGAAGTTTAGATGATTGTAACAGTGTGTCTTATAGGAATCGCTTTGAAAGCACCAGTGGTGCAACTAACGACTATTTTGCAAATTGATTAATCTGTCGATTACTTTTTTAATTAATCAATTAATAATCAGTGTTGTGTGAAAAAAGTTTTCAACTATACAGTCCAGTTAAATAAATAGATCGATGGATTTTACTCAGTCGCCACTTTATTTACTTTGAAAAGTAAAGGAGAACAAGACATTCACATTCACAGCATGATGGTCTACCCTGTTCTGACTTGCTCTTGCTTTAAAGAAAGAGTCAAAACAATAACAGACACTTTGGTAAAACAGTTACTTTGAAAAAAGTATGTTGTTTTGTTATGGGAAAAGGTATGTTTTGTGTATAACCACCATTTTGTGGCCTTACATGTGAAACAAACTAAGTTAAACATTTTTTTAGAGAGCAAATAGCATACATCAATACATGAAAGAAGAAATTAATAGAAAATAAATTTTCCGACAACATCCATAGTAAAAGTTTAATTTAAGAATATTTTTTAACTATATTAAACCAGATGAAACAAAAACTTTTCCACTTGATGAGTTCTGTGGAGTTCTGGATAGGGCATATTGACAGATGAAAATGTTTTTTTAATCATAAATGTGAAAGGTTTATACGGTAATTTTTTTTTTACAATTTTGATAAAATTACTGCTCTAAGTGGGGTTCTCTATCAGCTAAACGCATGTCTTTGTACTCCAGTTAACAATTAATCAATTCATAAATTATATGATGATTATTTTAACAATCGATTAATTGCGATTAATCCGATTCATTGTTTCAGCCCTATTTTGAACCAACATTTAAAGTAGTTTATACAATAATCAGAGGCTCCGCCTTTTTTCTCATGATTTACCTCTGGTTCTTCAAATGACATCTCAGCATTTCATCCTCATAGGTTGCAAATTTGTTTGTCTCAACAGGTGCATGTCAGTGTCAGATGATGGACTGCACCATTCCTGGCTCTATTGACTTGACCAAGGTGAAGTTTGATGCACAGAGTAAGGAAGACTTTAGCCACAACTTCAGTCTTCTTCAAGACGCCTTCACACAGAAGAATGTTAAAAAGGTATATACGTAATTTGTAGAACAACATGCCATCCATTAACAACTTCCCACTAGAACAGGCATCCCCAAACTCGGTCCTCGAGGCCCCCTTTCCTGCAGGTTTTAGAGGTTTCTCTGCTTCAGCACAGCTGGTTATAATGATTGCAGTAGACCAAAAGCGTTAATCAGCTTTCAATTAAAATCAGCTGTGCTGGAGCAAGGAAACCTCTAAAACCTGCAGGACAGCGGGCCTCGAGGACCGAGTTTGGGGATGCCAGCTCTAAAGCCACATTTACAGCCATCAGCCACCATATCATGAAGCACAATGCAGACCGGCATGGAAGTTGGAGTCATGTGAGGCACATTGATATATGATAGGGGAAAGCTGAATTATAACCAATAACTATGTTTGCATGACAACTACCCCACCCACTGACACACAGTAGCTTGATGATGTTAGATAAACCAAAAAAGACTACACAGGGTTCCCGCGGGTCCTTAAAAAGTCTTAAAAGGCATTGAATTCTTCAAGATAAAACTAAGGCCTCAATTGGTATTAAAATGTCTTAAATCAGTCTTTCATAGGTCTTAATTTTTAAAACATCATAAATAGTATTATTTTTATTCTGATTTATTTTTGTAATCTAAATAAAACATTAAAATTAACCTTTTTTTTTTATTTAGAAAAAATAATGGCTCGCCATTATTGGATCCGTCCAATAATGGTGGAACCAATTAAAGCGTTGTTGCGGCCGAGACATTTGGAAGATGCGGCATTTGCTTTTTGTCTGGAAAATATGAGCAAGTGTAAATGTGACGAAAATTGTCTATCCAGCCAAGAGTTTTCTCCATGGCTAAAACCAGGGAACATACATGAGGCTCAGTGGATTTT